>NC_091190.1:1844724-1917050 GCF_040958095.1 Procambarus clarkii
GAGTGATGCAGAGGCTCAAGAGAGGGATGCTGAGGCTCCAGAGAGGGATGCAGCGGCTAATGAGAGTGATGCTGTTGGATATTTCCAACACCGAATACAACACTGTTGTATTCTCATTACTTATTACTAACTATACTAATTATTGTAGTAAGTAAAATTAACAACACGTAGAATTCTCATGTACTAATAATTCCATCTGTACAGTAGGCTAGAATTCTCACGTCACCTGACGCCAGTATTGCGTCAGATTTCCTTACAGTAAACACATTATATCCAATGTATGTGAGAATTAAATTCGATTCTCTATAACTAAGGCATTCCGTATGATAAATAATTGCAGATGAATTGACCTCCAACTAAAAGCCGAATAGAGCGTTGGAGTCATAGCGTTTATCTCGTAATAAAGCTAACGTCACCAGTGAATGCCATGGGGAGACATTAATTCCTCTCCCTTATATATTTACTATTCTTAAATTGGTAAATAATAATAATTTCCTCCTCTAAATAATAAACCCGTCCAGTCTTCAACGTTTCAAGCGTAAATGCGAGAAATATTAATGTTCGTGACATAATTTGTTTTATGAACGCGCGACGCGGCGTGGGTTGAAGAGGACCAACTCAGTACACGTGCGGAGCCGCTCAGAGGCAGACCTGCGCATACCGTACTCACAAGGAGACGCCATTGCCCAGCCACTAGGGCAGACGTTATCAATCCTCAGATGAAAGTCGCCACTGTGAGGCGTGAATAACCTTGCAGATAATATCTTCAGCTAGTGCTGGTGTCAAATAAGGAGCCTTTTAACCTGGTTCTTGACGACACGTGACCAGCCAGTGAAGCGCGCCACTATCCAGGATAGGCCTAGCCGGAGCCTGGGGACGCGAAGCACGGCAATCTTAAAACTTATACAGTGCCCCACAGCTAAGTATATTCCTTTATGTGATGCATCGGGTAAAGAGTTTAGTAGTAGCTGGGTGATTGACCGTTATGACGCACGATAACATCTAATAACAGGTGATTAAATTTTGTCACCTGTAACTCTCAATTTCTTGAATATATAGATTCAGTAGTTAAATTAGTTGCTACTGTAAATATTTGTCTTGCAGCACGAGAAAAGAATTCTCCATGCCGCCTTCTCCCATGTTAATCCGTCTCATTCGTCAGCTGACCGAGTCCAGAGAATAAGAGGAACATCCATGGCTTGTCTAAAGGAATCGTCATTAAGCTAAGATTTTATTTTCTTTCATGATTCTATTGCAATTTCTTATGTGCACAATTCCTCAGGATTAATATGTGGTTTACTGTAACTCTCATTACTATGCTCATAATCTATGTTCCTATTTATGGTAATGATATCAGTTTCAATATAATTTTATAGGATTAGATTATATTAATTGAATTAGTGAACGAACCACACTAATTCCTGGACGTACTTACCTCCAGTAATAACCCCCCAATGTAGGTGCTTGAGGGTTCGATTCATTTAATTATACAGCCCATTAATTATTTCTATGATCATATTTTCTAGTATTTTTATCCATAGTTACTGGTTCATCTAGGAATTATCTAATGATCAGAAATTCTCAGTTTCCCTCTTTACTATAAAAGCGGGTGGTCCTTCGTAATTTAATTTACTACATTAATATTTAAAAAATCAGATTCAAGCCCCAAATATCCCACAGATGCACAGGCTGAAGAGAGAGATGCAGAAGATTAAGAGAGTGATGCAGCGGCTCAAGAGAGTAATGCAAAGGCTCAAGAGAATGATGTAGAGGCTTAAGAGAGGGATGCAGAGGCTCAAGGGAATGATGTAGAGGCTCAAGAGAGTGATGCAGAGGATCAAGAGAGGGATGCAGAGGCTTAAGAGAGTGATGCAGAGGCCGAAGAGAGTGATGCAGAGGCTTAAGAGAGTGATGCAGAACTGAAGAGAGTGTTGCAGAGGCTCAAGAGAGAGATGCAGAGGCTCAAGAGAGTGATGAAAAGGCTAAAAAGAGTTATGAAGAGGCTCAAGAGAGTGATGCAGAGGCTTATGAGAGTGATGCAGAGGATCAAGATAGGGATGCAGAGGCTTAAGAGAGTGATGCAGAGGCTGAAGAGAGTGTTGCAGAGGCGTAAGAGAGGGATGCAGAGGCTCAAGAGATTGATGCAGAGGCTCAAGAGAGTGATGCAGAGGCTCCAGAGAGTTATGCAGAGGCTCAAGAGAGTGATGCAGAGGCTCAAGAGAGTGATGCAGAGGCTCAAGAGAGTGATGCAGAGGCCTAGGAGAATGATGCAGTGGCTCAAGAGAGGATGCAGAGGATGAAGTGAGTGATGCAGAGGCTCATGAGAGGGATGCAGACGCTCATGAGAGTGATTCAGAGGCTTACGAGAGTGATGCAGAGGCTTAAGACAGTGATGCAGAGGCTTAAGACAGTGATGCAGAGGCTTAGGAGAGGGGGTGTAGAGGCTCAAGAGAGTGATGCAGAGGCTCAAGAAAGTGATGCAGAAGCCTAGGAGAATGATGCAGAGGCTCAAGAGAGGGATGCAGAGGCTGAAGAGAGTGATGCAGAGGCTCAAGAGAGGGATGCAGAGGCTCAAGAGAGGGATGCAGAATCTCAAGAGAGTGATGCAGAGACTCAAGAGAGTTATGCAGAGGCTGAGGAGAGTGATGCAGAGGCTTAAGAAAGGGATGCAGAGGTTCAAGAGAGGGATGCAGAGGCTTAAGAGTGGGATGCAGGGGCTCAAGAGAGGGATGCAGTGGCTCATGAGAGCGATGCAGTTTCTCTTGAGAGTGATGCAGAGGCTCAAGAGAGGGATGCAGAGACTAAAGAGAGTGTTGCAAAGGCTCAAGAGAGGGATGCAGAGGCTCATGAGAGGAATGCATGAGTTGAAGAGAGGGATGCTGAGGCTCAAGAGAGTGATGCAGAGGCTTAAAAGGAGGATGCAGAGGCTCAAGAGAGTGATGTAGAGGCTCATGAGAGGAATGCATGAGTTGAAGAGAGGGATGCAGAGGCTCAAGAGAGTGATGCAGAGGCTTAAGAGGAGGATGCAGAGGCTCAAGAGAGTAATGCAGAGGCTCAAAAGAATGATGTAGAGGCTTAAGAGAGGAATGCAGAGGCTAAAGAGAGTGATGCAGAGGCTGAAGAGAGAGATGCAGAAGATCAAGAGAGGGATGCAGAGGCTTAAGAGAGTGATGCAGAGGCCGAAGAGAGTGATGAAGAGGCTTAAGAGAGTGATGCAGAGGCTGAAAAGAGTGTTGCAGAGGCTCAAGAGAGAGAGATGCAGAGGCTCAAGAGAGTGATGCAGAGGCTAAAAAGAGTTATGCAGATTCTCAGGAGAGTAATGCAGAGGCTTACGAGAGTGATGCAGAGGTTCAAGAGAGGGATGCAGAGGCTTAGCTGAGTGATGCAGAGGCTGATGAGTGTTGCAGAGGCTAAGGAGAGGGATGCAGAGGCTCAAGAGAGTGATGCAGAGGCTCGAGAGAGTGATGCAGAGGCTCAAGAGAGTGATGCAGAAGCTCAAGAGAGTGATGCAGAGGCTAAAGAGTGATGCAAAGGCTCAAGAGAGGGATGCAGAGGCTCATGAGAGGAATGCATGAGTTGAAGAGAGGGATGCAGAGGCTCAAGAGAGTGATGCAGAGGCTTAAGAGGAGGATGCAGAGGCTCAAGAGAGTAATGCAGAGGCGCAAGAGAGGGATGATGAGGCTCCAGAGAGGGATGCAGAGGCTAAAGAGAGTGATGCAGAGGCTGAAGAGAGAGATGCAGAAGCTTAAGAGAGTGATGCAGAGGCTCAAGAGAATGATGTAGAGGCTTAAGAGAGGGATGCAGAGGCTCAACAGAATGATGCAGAGGCTCAAGAGAGTGATGCAGAAGATCAAGAGAGGGATGCAGAGGCTTAAGAGAGTGATGCAGAGGCCGAAGAGAGTGATAAAGAGGCTTAAGAGAGTGATGCAGAGGCTGAAGAGAGTGTTGCAAAGGCTCAAGAGAGAGAGAGAGATGCAGAGGCTCAAGAGAGTGATGCAGAGGCAAAAAAGAGTTATGCAGATTCTTAGGAGAGTAATGCAGAGGCATACGAGAGTGATGCAGAGGTTCAAGAGAGGGATGCAGAGGCTTAGCTGAGTGATGCAGAGGCTGATGAGTGTTGCAGAGGCTAAGGAGAGGGATGCAGAGGCTCAAGAGAGTGATGCAGAGGCTCGAGAGAGTGATGCAGAGGCTCAAGAGAGTGATGCAGAAGCTCAAGAGAGTGATGTAGAGGCTAAAGAGTGATGCAAAGGCACAAGAGAGGATGCAGAGGCTCATGAGAGGAATGCATGAGTTGAAGAGAGGGATGCAGAGGCTCAAGATAGTGATGCAGAGGCTTAAGAGGAGGATGTAGAGGCTCAAGAGAGTGATGCAGAGGCTCAAGAGAGGGATGATGAGGCTCCAGAGAGGGATGCAGAGGCTAAAGAGAGTGATGCAGAGGCTGAAGAGAGAGATGCAGAAGCTTAAGAGAGTGATGCAGAGGCTCAAGAGAATGATGTAGAGGCTTAAGAGAGGGATGCAGAGGCTCAACAGAATGATGCAGAGGCTCAAGAGAGTGATGCAGAAGATCAAGAGAGGGATGCAGAGGCTTAAGAGAGTGATGCAGAGGCCTAAGAGAGTGATAAAGAGGCTTAAGAGAGTGATGCAGAGGCTGAAGAGAGTGTTGCAAAGGCTCAGAGAGAGAGAGAGATGCAGATGCTCAAGAGAGTGATGCAGAGGCAAAAAAGAGTATGCAGATTCTTAGGAGAGTAATGCAGAGGTACGAGAGTGATGCAGAGGTTCAAGAGAGGGATGCAGAGGCTTAGCTGAGTGATGCAGAGGCTGATGAGTGTTGCAGAGGCTAAGGAGAGGGATGCAGAGGCTCAAGAGAGTGATGCAGAGGCTCGAGAGAGTGATGCAGAGGCTCAAGAGAGTGATGTAGAAGCTCAAGAGAGTGATGCAGAGGCTCAAGAATGATGCAGAGGCTTAAGAGAGTGATGCAGAGGCTAGGAGAATGATGCAGAGGCTCAAGAGATGGATGCAAGGTTGAAGAGAGTGATGCAGAGGCTCAAGAGAGAGATGCAGGCTCAAGAGAGTGATTCAGAAGCTTACGAGAGTGATGAAGAGGCTTAAGAGAGTGATGCAGAGGCTCAAGAGAGTGATGCAGAGGCTCAAGAGAGTGATGCAGAGTCTCAGGAGGGATGCAGAGGCTTAACAGAGTGTTGAAGGCTGGAGAGTGTTGCAGAGGCTTAAGAGAGGGATATAGAGGCTCAAGAGAGTGATGCAGAGGCTTAAAACAGTGATGCAAAGGCTCAAGAAAGTGATGCAGAGGCCAAGGAGAATGATGCAGAGGCTCAAGAGAGGGACGCAGACGCTTAAGACAGTGATGCAGAGGCTTAGGAGAGGGATGTAGAGGCTGAAGAGAGTGATGCAGAGGCTGAAGAGAGTGATGCAGAGGCTTAGGAGAGGGATGACGAGGCTCAAGAGAGTGATGCAGAGGCTCATTAAGAGATGGATGTAGATGCTCAAGAGAGTGATGCAGAGGCTCAAGAGAGTGATGCAGAGGCTCAAGAGAGTGATGCAGAGGATCAGGAGAGTGATGCAGAGGCTCAAGAGAGTGATGCAGAGGATCAAGAGAGGGAAGCAGAGGCTCAAGAGAGTGATGCAGAGACCGAAGTGAGTGATGCAGAGGCTTAAGCGAGTGATGCAGAGGCTGATGAGAGTGTTGCAGAGGCTCAAGTGAGAGATGCAGAGGCTCATGAGAGTGATGAAGAGGCTAAAAAGAGTTATGCAGAGGCTCAAGAAGTGATGCAGAGGCTATGAGAAGATGCAGAGGATCAAGAAGAGATGCAGAGGCTAAGAGAGTGATGCAGAGGCTGAAGAGAGTCAGAGGCTTGAGAGGATGCAGAGGCTAGGAGAGTGACGCAGAGGCTCAAGAGGTGATGCAGAGGCTGAAGAGAGTGATGCAGAGGCTCAGAGAGTGATGCAGAGGCTCAAGAGAGTGATGCAGAGGCTCAAGAGAGTGATGCAGAGGCTAGAGAGGGATGCAGAGGCTCAGAGATGATGCAGAGCTAAGAGAGTGATGCAAGGCTCAAGAAAGTGATGCAGAGGCAAGAGATGATGCAGAGGCTGAAGAGAGGGATGCAGAGGATGAAGAGAGTGATGCAGACGCTGAAGAGAGGATGCAGAGCTCAAGAGAGGGATGCAGAAGCTCACGAGAGTGATTCAGAGGTTTACGAGAGTGATGCAGAAGCTTAAGACAGTGATGCAGAGGCTTAGGAGAGGGATGTAGAGGCTCAAGAGAGTGATGCAGAGGCTCAAGAGAGTGATGCAGAGGCTACGAGAATGATGCAGAGGCTCAAGAGAGGGATGCAGAGGCTGAAGAGAGTGATGCAGACGCTGAAGAGAGGGATGCAGAGGCTCAAGAGAGGATGCAAAGTTCAAGAGAGTAAGCAGGACTCAAGAGAGATATGCAGAGGCTGAAGAGAGTGATGCAGGGCTTACGAGAGTGATGCAGAGGCTCAAGTGACGATGAGTAGAGGCTCAGGAGAGTGATGCAGAAGCTCAGAGAGTGATGTAGAGGCTTAAGAGAGTGATGCAGGCTTAAGAGAGGGATGCAGAAGCTGAAGAGAGTGATGCAGAGGATGAAGAGAGTGATGCAGAGGCTTAAGAGAGGGATGCAGAGGTCAAGAGAGGGATGCAGAGCTAAGAGTGCAGAGCTGGATATGCATGTAAGCAGTAAGATAGATGAGATGGGATGAAGGGCTCAAGAGAGTGATGCAGACGCTAAGGAGAGTGATGCAGAGGCTTAAGAGATTGATGCAGAGGCTCAAGTGAGGGTTGTAGAGGCTCAAGTGAGTGATGCAGAAGCTGAAGAGAGTGATGTAGAGGCTTAAGAGAGTGATGCTGAGGCTTAAGAGAGGGGATGCAGAAGCTGAAGAGAGTGATGCAGAGGCTCAAGAGAGTGATGCAGAGGCTTAAGAGAGTGATGCATAGGCTCAAGAGAGTGATGCAGAGGCTCAAGAGAGTGATGCAGAGGCTCAGGAGAGGGATGGAGAGGCTTAAGAGAGTGATGCAGAGCTGAAGAGAGTGATGCAGAGGCTTAGGAGAGGGATGACGTGGCTCAAGAGTGTGATGCAGAGGCTCATTAAGAGAAAGATGTAGAGGCTCAAGAGAGTGATGCAGAGGCTCAAGAGAGTGATGCAGAGCCTCAAGAGAGTGGTGCAGAGGATCAGGAGAGTGATGCAGAGGCTCAAGAGAGTGATGCAGAGGTTCAAGAGAGGGAAGCAGAGGCTTAAGAGAGTGATGCAGAGACCGAAGGGAGTGATGCAGAGGCTTAAGAGAGTGATGCAGAGGCTGAAGAGAGTGTTGCAGAGGCTCAAGAGAGAGATGAAGAGGCTAAAAAGAGTTATGCATAGACTCAAGAGAGTGATGCTGAGGCTTATGAGAGAGATGCAGAGGATCAAGATAGGGATGCAGAGGCTTAAGAGAGTGATGCAGAGGCTGAAGAGAGTGTCCCAGAAGCTTAAGAGAGGGATGCAGAGGCTCAGCAGAGTGATGCAGAGGCTCAAGAGAGTGATGCAGAGGATCAAGAGAGTGATGCAGAGGCTCCAGAGAGTGACGCAGAGGCTCAAGAGAGTGATGCAGAGGCTCAAGAGAGTGATGCAGAGGCTCAAGAGAGTGATGCAGAGGCTCAAGAGAATGGTGCAGAGGCTCAAGAGAGGAATGCAGTTTCTCTTGAGAGTGATGCAGAGGCTCAAGAGAAGGATGCAGAGGCTTAAGAGAGTGTTGCAAAGGCTCAAGAAAGGGATGCAGAGGCTCATGAGAGGGATGCATGAGTTCAAGAGAGGGATGCAGAGGCTTAAGAGAGTGATGCAGAGGCTGAAGAGAGTGTTGCAGAGGCTCAAAAGAGAGAGATGCAGAGGCTCAAGAGAGTGATGCAGAGGCTATAAAGAGTTATGTAGATTCTCAAGAGAGTAATGCAGAGGCTTACGAGAGTTATGCAGAGGATCAAGAGAGGGATGCAGAGGCTTAAGTGAGTGATGCAGAGGCTGAAGAGTGTTGCAGAGGCTTAAGAGAGGGATGCAGAGGCTCAAGAGAGTGATGCAGAGGCTCGAGAGAGTGATGCAGAGGCCTAGGAGAATGATGCAGAGGCTCAAGAGAGGGATGCAGAGGCTGAAGAGAGTGATGCAGAGGCTCAGGAGAGGGATGCAGAGGCTCAAGAGAGGGATGCAGAAGCTCAAGAGAGTGATGCAGAGACTCAAGAGAGTTATGCATTAGGTGAATGGAGTGATGCAGAGGCTTACGAGAGTGATGTTGAGGCTCAAGTGAGGGATGTAGAGGCTAAAGAGAGTGATGCAAAAGCTCAAGAGAGTGATGTAGAGGCTTGAGAGAGTGATGCTGAGGCTTAAGAGAGGGATGCAGAGGTTCAAGAGAGGGATGCAGAGGCTTAAGAGTGGGATGCAGGGGCTCATGAGAGGGATGCAGAGGCTTAGGTGAGTGATGCAGAGGCTGACGAGTGTTGCAGAGGCTCAAAAGAGAGAGATGCAGAGGCTCAAGAGAGTGATGCAGAGGCTAAAAAGAGTTATGCAGATTCCCAAGAGAGTAATGCAGAGGCTTACGAGAGTGATGCAGAGGATCAAGAGAGGGATGCAGAGGCTCAAGAGAGTGATACAGAGGCTAAAAAGAGTTATGCAGATTCTCAAGAGAGTAATGCAGAGGCTTACGAGAGTGATGCAGAGGATCAAGAGAGGGATGCAGAGGCTTAAGTAAGTGATGCAGAGGCTGAAGAGTGTTGTAGAGGCTTAAAAGTGGGATGCAGAGGCTCAAGAGAGTGATGCAGAGGCTCAAGAGAGGGATGCAGAGGCTCAAGAGAGGGATGCAGAAGCTCAAGAGAGTGGTGCTGAGACTCAAGAGAGTTGTGCAGAGGCTGAAGAGTGTGATGCAGAGGCTTAAGAGAGGGATGCAGAGGTTCAAGAGAGGGATGCAGAGGCTGAAGAGAGTGATGCAGAGGCTCAGGAGAGGGATGCAGAGGCTCAAGAGAGGGATGCAGAAGCTCAAGAGAGTGATGCAGAGACTCAAGAGAGTTATGCATTAGGTGAATGGAGTGATGCAGAGGCTTACGAGAGTGATGTTGAGGCTCAAGTGAGGGATGTAGAGGCTAAACAGAGTGATGCAAAAGCTCAAGAGAGTGATGTAGAGGCTTGAGAGAGTGATGCTGAGGCTTAAGAGAGGGATGCAGAGGTTCAAGAGAGGGATGCAGAGGCTTAAGAGTGGGATGCAGGGGCTCATGAGAGGGATGCAGAGGCTTAGGTGAGTGATGCAGAGGCTGACGAGTGTTGCAGAGGCTCAAAAGAGAGAGATGCAGAGGCTCAAGAGAGTGATGCAGAGGCTAAAAAGAGTTATGCAGATTCCCAAGAGAGTAATGCAGAGGCTTACGAGAGTGATGCAGAGGATCAAGAGAGGGATGCAGAGGCTCAAGAGAGTGATACAGAGGCTAAAAAGAGTTATGCAGATTCTCAAGAGAGTAATGCAGAGGCTTACGAGAGTGATGCAGAGGATCAAGAGAGGGATGCAGAGGCTTAAGTAAGTGATGCAGAGGCTGAAGAGTGTTGCAGAGGCTTAAAAGTGGGATGCAGAGGCTCAAGAGAGTGATGCAGAGGCTCAAGAGAGGGATGCAGAGGCTCAAGAGAGGGATGCAGAAGCTCAAGAGAGTGATGCTGAGACTCAAGAGAGTTATGCAGAGGCTGAAGAGAGTGATGCAGAGGCTTAAGAGGGATGCAGAGGTTCAAGAGAGGGATGCAGAGGCTTAAGAGTGGGATGCAGGGGCTCAGTAGAGGGATGCAGAGGCTCAAGAGAGGGATGCAGTTTCTCTTCAGAGTGATGCAGAGGCTCAAGAGAGGGATGCAGAGGCTTAAGAGGAGGATGCAGAGGCTCAAGAGAGTGATGCAGAGGCTCAAGAGAGGGATGCTGAGGCTCCAGAGAGGGATGCAGCGGCTAATGAGAGTGATGCTGTTGGATATTTCCAACACCGAATACAACACTGTTGTATTCTCATTACTTATTACTAACTATACTAATTATTGTAGTAAGTAAAATTAACAACACGTAGAATTCTCATGTACTAATAATTCCATCTGTACAGTAGGCTAGAATTCTCACGTCACCTGACGCCAGTATTGCGTCAGATTTCCTTACAGTAAACACATTATATCCAATGTATGTGAGAATTAAATTCGATTCTCTATAACTAAGGCATTCCGTATGATAAATAATTGCAGATGAATTGACCTCCAACTAAAAGCCAAATAGAGCGTTGGAGTCATAGCGTTTATCTCGTAATAAAGCTAACGTCACCAGTGAATGCCATGGGGAGACATTAATTCCTCTCCCTTATATATTTACTATTCTTAAATTGGTAAATAATAATAATTTCCTCCTCTAAATAATAAACCCGTCCAGTCTTCAACGTTTCAAGCGTAAATGCGAGAAATATTAATGTTCGTGACATAATTTGTTTTATGAACGCGCGACGCGGCGTGGGTTGAAGAGGACCAACTCAGTACACGTGCGGAGCCGCTCAGAGGCAGACCTGCGCATACCGTACTCACAAGGAGACGCCATTGCCCAGCCACTAGGGCAGACGTTATCAATCCTCAGATGAAAGTCGCCACTGTGAGGCGTGAATAACCTTGCAGATAATATCTTCAGCTAGTGCTGGTGTCAAATAAGGAGCCTTTTAACCTGGTTCTTGACGACACGTGACCAGCCAGTGAAGCGCGCCACTATCCAGGATAGGCCTAGCCGGAGCCTGGGGACGCGAAGCACGGCAATCTTAAAACTTATACAGTGCCCCACAGCTAAGTATATTCCTTTATGTGATGCATCGGGTAAAGAGTTTAGTAGTAGCTGGGTGATTGACCGTTATGACGCACGATAACATCTAATAACAGGTGATTAAATTTTGTCACCTGTAACTCTCAATTTCTTGAATATATAGATTCAGTAGTTAAATTAGTTGCTACTGTAAATATTTGTCTTGCAGCACGAGAAAAGAATTCTCCATGCCGCCTTCTCCCATGTTAATCCGTCTCATTCGTCAGCTGACCGAGTCCAGAGAATAAGAGGAACATCCATGGCTTGTCTAAAGGAATCGTCATTAAGCTAAGATTTTATTTTCTTTCATGATTCTATTGCAATTTCTTATGTGCACAATTCCTCAGGATTAATATGTGGTTTACTGTAACTCTCATTACTATGCTCATAATCTATGTTCCTATTTATGGTAATGATATCAGTTTCAATATAATTTTATAGGATTAGATTATTATTAATTGAATTAGTGAACGAACCACACTAATTCCTGGACGTACTTACCTCCAGTAATAACCCCCCAATGTAGGTGCTTGAGGGTTCGATTCATTTAATTATACAGCCCATTAATTATTTCTATGATCATATTTTCTAGTATTTTTATCCATAGTTACTGGTTCATCTAGGAATTATCTAATGATCAGAAATTCTCAGTTTCCCTCTTTACTATAAAAGCGGGTGGTCCTTCGTAATTTAATTTACTACATTAATATTTAAAAAATCAGATTCAAGCCCCAAATATCCCACAGATGCACAGGCTGAAGAGAGAGATGCAGAAGATTAAGAGAGTGATGCAGCGGCTCAAGAGAGTAATGCAAAGGCTCAAGAGAATGATGTAGAGGCTTAAGAGAGGGATGCAGAGGCTCAAGGGAATGATGTAGAGGCTCAAGAGAGTGATGCAGAGGATCAAGAGAGGGATGCAGAGGCTTAAGAGAGTGATGCAGAGGCCGAAGAGAGTGATGCAGAGGCTTAAGAGAGTGATGCAGAACTGAAGAGAGTGTTGCAGAGGCTCAAGAGAGAGATGCAGAGGCTCAAGAGAGTGATGAAAAGGCTAAAAAGAGTTATGAAGAGGCTCAAGAGAGTGATGCAGAGGCTTATGAGAGTGATGCAGAGGATCAAGATAGGGATGCAGAGGCTTAAGAGAGTGATGCAGAGGCTGAAGAGAGTGTTGCAGAGGCGTAAGAGAGGGATGCAGAGGCTCAAGAGATTGATGCAGAGGCTCAAGAGAGTGATGCAGAGGCTCCAGAGAGTTATGCAGAGGCTCAAGAGAGTGATGCAGAGGCTCAAGAGAGTGATGCAGAGGCTCAAGAGAGTGATGCAGAGGCCTAGGAGAATGATGCAGTGGCTCAAGAGAGGGATGCAGAGGATGAAGTGAGTGATGCAGAGGCTCATGAGAGGGATGCAGACGCTCATGAGAGTGATTCAGAGGCTTACGAGAGTGATGCAGAGGCTTAAGACAGTGATGCAGAGGCTTAAGACAGTGATGCAGAGGCTTAGGAGAGGGGGTGTAGAGGCTCAAGAGAGTGATGCAGAGGCTCAAGAAAGTGATGCAGAAGCCTAGGAGAATGATGCAGAGGCTCAAGAGAGGGATGCAGAGGCTGAAGAGAGTGATGCAGAGGCTCAAGAGAGGGATGCAGAGGCTCAAGAGAGGGATGCAGAATCTCAAGAGAGTGATGCAGAGACTCAAGAGAGTTATGCAGAGGCTGAGGAGAGTGATGCAGAGGCTTAAGAAAGGGATGCAGAGGTTCAAGAGAGGGATGCAGAGGCTTAAGAGTGGGATGCAGGGGCTCAAGAGAGGGATGCAGTGGCTCATGAGAGCGATGCAGTTTCTCTTGAGAGTGATGCAGAGGCTCAAGAGAGGGATGCAGAGACTAAAGAGAGTGTTGCAAAGGCTCAAGAGAGGGATGCAGAGGCTCATGAGAGGAATGCATGAGTTGAAGAGAGGGATGCTGAGGCTCAAGAGAGTGATGCAGAGGCTTAAAAGGAGGATGCAGAGGCTCAAGAGAGTGATGTAGAGGCTCATGAGAGGAATGCATCAGTTGAAGAGAGGGATGCAGAGGCTCAAGAGAGTGATGCAGAGGCTTAAGAGGAGGATGCAGAGGCTCAAGAGAGTAATGCAGAGGCTCAAAAGAATGATGTAGAGGCTTAAGAGAGGAATGCAGAGGCTAAAGAGAGTGATGCAGAGGCTGAAGAGAGAGATGCAGAAGATCAAGAGAGGGATGCAGAGGCTTAAGAGAGTGATGCAGAGGCCGAAGAGAGTGATGAAGAGGCTTAAGAGAGTGATGCAGAGGCTGAAAAGAGTGTTGCAGAGGCTCAAGAGAGAGAGATGCAGAGGCTCAAGAGATTGATGCAGAGGCTAAAAAGAGTTATGCAGATTCTCAGGAGAGTAATGCAGAGGCTTACGAGAGTGATGCAGAGGTTCAAGAGAGGGATGCAGAGGCTTAGCTGAGTGATGCAGAGGCTGATGAGTGTTGCAGAGGCTAAGGAGAGGGATGCAGAGGCTCAAGAGAGTGATGCAGAGGCTCGAGAGAGTGATGCAGAGGCTCAAGAGAGTGATGCAGAAGCTCAAGAGAGTGATGCAGAGGCTAAAGAGTGATGCAAAGGCTCAAGAGAGGGATGCAGAGGCTCATGAGAGGAATGCATGAGTTGAAGAGAGGGATGCAGAGGCTCAAGAGAGTGATGCAGAGGCTTAAGAGGAGGATGCAGAGGCTCAAGAGAGTAATGCAGAGGCGCAAGAGAGGGATGATGAGGCTCCAGAGAGGGATGCAGAGGCTAAAGAGAGTGATGCAGAGGCTGAAGAGAGAGATGCAGAAGCTTAAGAGAGTGATGCAGAGGCTCAAGAGAATGATGTAGAGGCTTAAGAGAGGGATGCAGAGGCTCAACAGAACGATGCAGAGGCTCAAGAGAGTGATGCAGAAGGTCAAGAGAGGGATGCAGAGGCTTAAGAGAGTGATGCAGAGGCCGAAGAGAGTGATAAAGAGGCTTAAGAGAGTGATGCAGAGGCTGAAGAGAGTGTTGCAAAGGCTCAAGAGAGAGAGAGAGATGCAGAGGCTCAAGAGAGCGATGCAGAGGCAAAAAAGAGTTATGCAGATTCTTAGGAGAGTAATGCAGAGGCATACGAGAGTGATGCAGAGGTTCAAGAGAGGGATGCAGAGGCTTAGCTGAGTGATGCAGAGGCTGATGAGTGTTGCAGAGGCTAAGGAGAGGGATGCAGAGGCTCAATAGAGTGATGCAGAGGCTCGAGAGAGTGATGCAGAGGCTCAAGAGAGTGATGCAGAAGCTCAAGAGAGTGATGTAGAGGCTAAAGAGTGATGCAAAGGCACAAGAGAGAGATGCAGAGGCTCATGAGAGGAATGCATGAGTTGAAGAGAGGGATGCAGAGGCTCAAGATAGTGATGCAGAGGCTTAAGAGGAGGATGTAGAGGCTCAAGAGAGTGATGCAGAGGCTCAAGAGAGGGATGATGAGGCTCCAGAGAGGGATGCAGAGGCTAAAGAGAGTGATGCAGAGGCTGAAGAGAGAGATGCAGAAGCTTAAGAGAGTGATGCAGAGGCTCAAGAGAATGATGTAGAGGCTTAAGAGAGGGATGCAGAGGCTCAACAGAATGATGCAGAGGCTCAAGAGAGTGATGCAGAAGATCAAGAGAGGGATGCAGAGGCTTAAGAGAGTGATGCAGAGGCCTAAGAGAGTGATAAAGAGGCTTAAGAGAGTGATGCAGAGGCTGAAGAGAGTGTTGCAAAGGCTCAAGTGAGAGAGAGACGCAGATGCTCAGGAGAGTGATGCAGAGGCAAAAAAGAGTTCTGCAGATTCTTAGGAGAGTAATGCAGAGGCATACGAGAGTGATGCAGAGGTTCAAGAGAGGGATGCAGAGGCTTAGCTGAGTGATGCAGAGGCTTTCGAGAGTGATGCAGAGGTTCAAGAGAGGGATGCAGAGGCTTAGCTGAGTGATGCAGAGGCTGATGAGTGTTGCAGAGGCTAAGGAGAGGGATGCAGAGGCTCAAGAGAGTGATGCAGAGGCTCGAGAGAGTGATGCAGAGGCTCAAGAGAGTGATGTAGAAGCTCAAGAGAGTGATGCAGAGGCTCAAGAGAATGATGCAGAGGCTTAAGAGAGTGATGCAAAGGCCTAGGAGAATGATGCAGAGGCTCAAGAGATGGATGCAGAGGTTGAAGAGAGTGATGCAGAGGCTCAAGAGAGAGATGCAGAGGCCCAAGAGAGTGATTCAGAAGCTTACGAGAGTGATGAAGAGGCTTAAGAGAGTGATGCAGAGGCTCAAGAGAGTGATGCATAGGCTCAAGAGAGTGATGCAGAGTCTCAGGAGAGAGATGCAGAGGCTTAACAGAGTGTTGAAGGCTGGAGAGTGTTGCAGAGGCTTAAGAGAGGGATATAGAGGCTCAAGAGAGTGATGCAGAGGCTTAAAACAGTGATGCAAAGGCTCAAGAAAGTGATGCAGAGGCCAAGGAGAATGATGCAGAGGCTCAAGAGAGGGACGCAGACGCTTAAGACAGTGATGCAGAGGCTTAGGAGAGGGATGTAGAGGCTGAAGAGAGTGATGCAGAGGCTGAAGAGAGTGATGCAGAGGCTTAGGAGAGGGATGACGAGGCTCAAGAGAGTGATGCAGAGGCTCATTAAGAGATGGATGTAGAGGCTCAAGTGAGTGATGCAGAGGCTCAAGAGAATGATGCAGAGGCTCAAGAGAGTGATGCAGAGGATCAGGAGAGTGATGCAGAGGCTCAAGAGAGTGATGCAGAGGATCAAGAGAGGGAAGCAGAGGCTTAAGAGAGTGATGCAGAGACCGAAGTGAGTGATGCAGAGGCTTAACCGAGTGATGCAGAGGCTGATGAGAGTGTTGCAGAGGCTCAAGTGAGAGATGCAGAGGCTCATGAGAGTGATGAAGAGGCTAAAAAGAGTTATGCAGAGGCTCAAGAGAGTGATGCAGAGGCTTATGAGAGAGATGCAGAGGATCAAGAGAGGGATGCAGAGGCTTAAGTGAGTGATGCAGAGGCTGATGAGTGTTGCAGAGGCTTAAAAGAGGGATGCAGAGGCTCAAGAGAGTGATGCAGAGGCTCAAGAGAGGGATGCAGAGGCTGAAGAGAGGGATGCAGAAGCTCAAGAGAGTGATGCTGAGACTCAAGAGAGTTATGCAGAGGCTGAAGAGAGTGATGCAGAGGCTTAAGAGAGGGATGCAGAGGTTCAAGAGAGGGATGCAGAGGCTCAAGAGAGGGATGCAGTTTCTCTTGAGAGTGATGCAGAGGCTTAAGAGAGTGTTGCAGAGGCTTAAGAGGAGGATGCAGAGGCTCAAGAGAGTGATGCAGAGGCTTAAGAGTAGGAAGCAGAGGCTCAAGAGAAAGATGCAGAGGCTCAAGAGAGAGATGCTGAGGCTCCAGAGAGGGATGCAGCGGCTAATGAGAGTGATGCACAGGCTGAAGAGAGAGATGCAGAAGATTAAGAGAGTGATGCAGCGGCTCAAGAGAATGATGCAGAGGCTCAAGAGAGTGATGCAGAGGATCAAGAGAGGGATGCAGAGGCTTAAGAGAGTGATTCAGAAGCCGAAGAGAGTGATGGAGAGGCTTAAGAGAGTGATGCAGAACTGAAGAGAGTGTTGCAGAGGCTCAAGAGAGAGATGCAGAGGCTCAAGAGAGTGATGAAAAGGCTAAAAAGAGTTATGCAGAGGCTCAAGAGAGTGATGCAGAGGCTTATGAGAGTGATGCAGTGGATCAAGATAGGGATGCAGAGGCTTGAGAGAGTGATGCAGAGGCTGAAGAGAGTGTTGCAGAGGCGTTGGAGAGGGATGCAGAAGCTCAGGAGATTGATGCAGAGGCTCAAGAGAGTGATGCACAGGCTCCAGAGAGTGATGCAGAGGCTCAAGAGAGTGATGCAGAGGCTCAAGAGAGTGATGCAGAGGCTCAAGAGAGCGATGCAGAGGCCTAGGAGAATGATGCAGTGGCTCAAGAGAGGGATGCAGAGGATGAAGTGAGTGATGCAGAGGCTCATGAGAGGGATGCAGACGCTCAAGAGAGTGATTCAGAGGCTTACGAGAGTGATGCAGAGGCTTAAGACAGTGATGCAGAGGCTTAGGAGAGGGTGTAGAGGCTCAAGAGAGTAATGCAGAGGCTCAAGAAAGTGATGCAGAAGCCTAGGAGAATGATGCAGAGGCTCAAGAGAGGGATGCAGAGGCTGAAGAGAGTGATGCAGAGGCTCAAGAGAGGGATGCAGAGGCTCAAGAGAGGGATGCAGAAGCTCAAGAGAGTGATGCAGAGACTCAAGAGAGTTATGCAGAGGCTGAAGAGAGTGATTCAGAGGATTAGGAAAGGGATGCAGAGGTTCAAGAGAGGGATGCAGAGGCTTAAGAGTGGGATGCAGGGGCTCAAGAGAGGGATGCAGAGGCTCATGAGAGCGATGCAGTTTCTCTTGAGAGTGATGCAGAGGCTCAAGAGAGGGATGCAGAGGCTAAAGAGAGTGTTGCAAAGGCTCAAGAGAGGGATGCAGAGGCTCATGAGAGGAATGCATGAGTTGAAGAGAGGGATGCAGAGGCTCAAGAGAGTGATGCAGAGGTTTAAGAGGAGGATGCAGAGGCTCAAGCGAGTGATGTAGAGGCTCATGAGAGGAATGCATGAGTTGAAGAGAGGGATGCAGAGGCTCAAGAGAGTGATGCAGAGGCTTAAGAGGAGGATGTAGAGGCTCAAGAGAGTGATGCAGAGGCTCAAGAGAGGGATGCTGAGGCTCCAGAGAGGGATGCAGAGGCTAAAGAGAGTGATGCAGAGGCTGAAGAGAGAGATGCAGAAGCTCAAGTGAGTGATGCAGAGGCTCAAGAGAGCAATGCAGAGGCTCAAGAGAATGATGTAGAGGCTTAAGAGAGGGATGCAGAGGCTCAAGAGAATGATGCAGAGGCTCAAGAGAGTGATGCAGAAGATCAAGAGAGGGATGCAGAGGCTTAAGAGAGTGATGCAGAGGCCGAGGAGAGTGATGAAGAGGCTTAAGAGAGTGATGCAGAGGCTGAAGAGAGTGTTGCAGAGGCTCAAGAGAGAGAGATGCAGAGGCTCAAGAGAGTGATGCAGAGGCTAAAAAAAGTTATGCAGATTCTCAGGAGCGTAATGCAGAGGCTTACGAGAGTGATGCAGAGGATCAAGAGAGGGATGCAGAGACTTAGGTGAGTGATGCAGAGGCTGAAGAGTGTTGCAGAGGCTAAGGAGAGGGGTGCAGAGGCTCAAGAGAGTAATGCAGAGGCTCGAGAGAGTGATGCAGAGGCTCAAGAGAGTGATGCAGAAGCTCAAGAGAGTGATGCAGAGGCTCAAGAGAGTGATGCAGAAGCTTAAGAGAGGGATTCAGAGGCTTAGGAGAGTGATGCAGAGGCTCAAGAGAGTGATGCAGAGCTTAGGAGAGGGATGACGAGGCTCAAGAGAGTGATGCAGAGGCTTAAGAGAGTGATGCAGAGGCCTAGGAGAATGATGCAGAGGCTCAAGAGAGCGATGCAGAGGCTCAAGAGAGTGATGCAGAGGCTCAAGAGAGGGACGCAGAGGCTCAAGAGAGTGATTCAGAAGCATACGAGAGTGATGAAGAGGCTTAAGAGAGTGATGCAGAGGCTTAAGAGAGGGATGCATGGGCTCAAGAGAGGGATGCAGAGGCTTAAGAGAGCGATGCAGAGGCTCAAGAGAGTGATGCAGAGGCTCAAGAGAGTGATGCAGAGGCTCATGAGAGTGATGCAGAGGATCAAGAGAGGGAAGCAGAGGCTTAAGAGAGTGACGGAGAAGCTAAAAAGACTTACGCAGATTCTCAAGA
Organism: Procambarus clarkii; assembly: GCF_040958095.1. Classification (NCBI taxonomy): domain Eukaryota; kingdom Metazoa; phylum Arthropoda; class Malacostraca; order Decapoda; family Cambaridae; genus Procambarus; species Procambarus clarkii. The sequence continues at coordinate 1,863,348 of NC_091190.1, forward strand.
GAGTAATGCAGAGGTTTGCGAGAGTGATGCAGAGGATCAAGGGAGGGATGCAGAGGGTTAAGTGAGTTTTGCAGAGGCTGAAGAGTGTCGCAGAGGCTTAAGAGAGGGATGCAGAGGCTCAAGAGAGTGATATAGAGGCTCGAGAGAGTGATGCAGAGGCTCAAGCGAGGGATGCAGAGGCTCAAGAGAGTGATGCAGAGGCTTAAGAGAGGGATGCAGAGGCTCAAGAGAGTGATGCAGACGCTCAAGAGAGTGATGCATAGGCTCAATAGAGTGATGCAGAGGCTCAAGAGAGTGATGCAGTGGCTCAATAGAGGGATGCAAAGGCTTATGAGAGTGATACAGAGGCTCAAGAGAGTGATTCAGAAGCATACGAGAGTGATGAAGAGGCTTAAGAGAGTGATGCAGAGGCTTAAGAGAGGAATGCATGGGCTCAAGAGAGGGATGCAGAGGCTTAAGAGAGTGATGCAGAGGCTCAAGAGAGTGATGCAGAGGCTCAAGAGAGTGATGCAGAGGCTCATGAGAGTGATGCAGAGGCTCAAGAGAGCGATGCAGAGGCCTAGGAGAATGATGCAGTGGCTCAAGAGAGGGATGCAGAGGATGACGTGAGTGATGCAGAGGCTCATGAGAGGGATGCAGACGCTCAAGAGAGTGATTCAGAGGCTTACGAGAGTGATGCAGAGGCTTAAGACAGTGATGCAGAGGCTTAGGAGAGGGGGTGCAGAGGCTGAAGAGAGTGATGCAGAGGCTTAAGAGAGGGATGCAGAGGCTCAAGAGAGGGATGCAGAAGCTCAAGAGAGTGATGCAGTGACTCAAGAGAGTTATGCAGAGGCTGAAGAGAGTGATGCAGAGGCTTAGGAAAGGGATGCAGAGGTTCAAGAGAGGGATGCAGAGGCTTAAGAGTGGGATGCAGGGGCTCAAGAGAGGGATGCAGAGGCTCATGAGAGCGATGCAGTTTCTCTTGAGAGTGATGCAGAAGCTCAAGAGAGGGATGCAGAGGCTAAAGAGAGTGTTGCAAAGGCTCAAGAAAGGGATGCAGAGGCTCATGAGAGGAATGCATGAGTTGAAGAGAGGGATGCAGAGGCTCAAGAGAGTGATGCAGAGGTTTAAGAGGAGGATGCAGAGGCTCAAGAGAGTGATGTAGAGGCTCATGAGAGGAATGCATGAGATGAAGAGAGGGATGCAGAGGCTCAAGAGAGTGATGCAGAGGCCTAAGAGGAGGATGCAGAGGCTCAAGAGAGTGATGCAGAGGCTCAAGAGGGATGCTGAGGCTCCAGAGAGGGATGCAGAGGCTAAAGAGAGTGATGCAGAGGCTGAAGAGAGAGATGCAGAAGCTCAAGAGAGTGATGCAGAGGCTCAAGAGAGCAATGCAGAGGCTCAAGAAAATGATGTAGAGGCTTAAGAGAGGGATGCAGAGGCTCAAGAGAATGATGCAGAGGCTCAAGAGAGTGATGCAGAAGATCAAGAGAGGGATGCAGAGGCTTAAGAGAGTGATGCAGAGGCCGAAGAGAGTGATGAAGAGGCTTAAGAGAGTGATGCAGAGGCTGAAGAGAGTGTTGCAGAGGCTCAAGAGAGAGAGATGCAGAGGCTCAAGAGAGTGATGCAGAGGCTAAAAAAAGTTATGCAGATTCTCAGGAGCGTAATGCAGAGGCTTACGAGAGTGATGCAGAGGATCAAGAGAGGGATGCAGAGGCTGAAGAGTGTTGCAGAGGCTAAGGAGAGGGGTGCAGAGGCTCAAGAGAGTGATGCAGAGGCTAGAGAGAGTGATGCAGAGGCTCAAGAGAGTGATGCAGAAGCTCAAGAGAGTGATGCAGAGGCTCAAGAGAGTGATGCAGAAGCTTAAGAGAGGGATGCAGAGGCTTAGGAGAGTGAAGCAGAGGCTCAAGAGAGTGATGCAGAGCTTAGGAGAGGGATGACGAGGCTCAAGAGAGTGATGCAGAGGCTTAAGAGAGTGATGCAGAGGCCTAGGAGAATGATGCAGAGGCTCAAGAGAGTGATGCAGAGGCTGAAGAGTGTTGCAGAGGCTAAGGAGAGGGGTGCAGAGGCTCAAGAGAGTGATGCAGAGGCTAGAGAGAGTGATGCAGAGGCTCAAGAGAGTGATGCAGAGGCTCACGAAAATGATGCAGAAGCCTAGGAGAATGATGCAGAGGCTCAGAGAGGGATGCAGAGGCTGAAGAGAGGGATGCAGAGGCTCAAGAGAGGGATAGAGAGGCTCAAGAGAGGGATGCAGAAGCTCAAGAGAGTGATGCAGAGACTCAAGAAAGTGATGCAGAAGAATAGGAGAATGATGCAGAGGCTCAAGAGAGGGATGCAGAGGCCCAAGAAAGTGATGCAGAAGCCTAGGAGAATGATGCAGAGGCTCAAGAGAGTGATGCAGAGGCTGAAGAGAGTGATGCAGAGGCTCAAGAGAGGGATGCAGAGGCTCAAGAGAGGGATGCAGAAGCTCAAGAGAGTGATGCAGAGACTCAAGAGAGTTATGCAGAGGCTGAAGAGAGTGATGCAGAGGCTTAAGAGAGGGATGCAGAGGATCAAGAGAGGGATGCAGAGGCTTAAGAGTGGGATGCAGGGGCTCAAGAGAGGGATTCAGAGGCTCAAGAGAGGGATGCAGTTTCTCTTGAAAGTGATGCAGAGGCTCAAGAGAGGGATACAGAGGATAAAGAGAGTGTTGCAAAGGCTCAAGAGAGGAAAGCAGAGGCTCATGAGAGGAATGCATGAGTTGAAGAGAGGGATGCAGAGGCTCAAGAGAGTGATGCAGAAGCTTAAGAGGAGGATGCAGAGGCTCAAGAGAGTTATGCAGAGGCTCAAGAGAGGGATGCTGAGGCTCCAGAGAGGGATGCAGAGGCAAAAGAGAGTGATGCAGAGGCTGAAGAAAGAGATGCAGAAGCTTAAGCGAGTGATGCAGAGGCTCACGAGAGTAATGCAGAGGCTCAAGAGAATGATGTAGAGGCTTAAGAGAGGGATGCAGAGGCTCAAGAGAATGATGCAGAGGCTCAAGAGAGTGATGCAGAAGATCAAGAGAGGGATGCAGAGGCTTAAGAGAGTGATGCAGAGGCCGAAGAGAGTGATGAAGAGGCTTAAGAGAGTGATGCAGAGGCTGAAGATAGTGTTGCAGAGGCTCAAGAGAGAGAGATGCAGAGGCTCAAGAGAGTGATGCAGAGGCTAAAAAAAGTTATGCAGATTCTTAGGAGCGTAATGCAGAGGCTTACGAGAGTGATGCAGAGGATCAAGAGAGGGATGCAGAGGCTTAGGTGAGTGATGCAGAGGCTGACGAGTGTTGCAGAGGCTAAGGAGAGGGGTGCAGAGGCTCAAGAGAGTGATGCAGAGGCTCGAGAGAGTGATGCAGAGGCTCAAGAGAGTGATGCAGAAGCTCAAGAGAGTGATGCAGAGGCTCAAGAGAGTGATGCAGAAGCTTAAGAGAGAGGATGCAGAGGCTTAGGAGAGTGATGCAGAGGCTCAAGAGAGTGATGCAGAGCTTAGGAGAGGGATGACGAGGCTCAAGAGAGTGATGCAGAGGCTTAAGAGAGTGATGCAGAGGCTAGGAGAATGATGCAGAGGCTCAAGAGAGCGATACAGAGGCTAAGAGAGTGATGCAGAGGCTCATGAGAGGGACGCAGAGGCTCAAGAGAGTGATTCAGAAGCATACGAGAGTGATGAAGAGGCTTAAGAGAGTGATGCAGAGGCTTAAGAGAGGATGCATGGGCTCAAGAGAGGGATGCAGAGGCTTAAGAGAGCGATGCAGAGGCTCAAGAGAGTGATGCAGAGGCTCAATAGAGGATGCAGAGGCTCATGAGAGTGATGCAGAGGATCAAGAGAGGGAAGCAGAGGCTTAAGAGAGTGATGGAGAAGCTAAAAAGAGTTACGCAGATTCTCAAGAGAGTAATGCAGAGGTTTGCGAGAGTGATGCAGAGGATCAAAGGAGGGATGCAGAGGGTTAAGTGAGTTTTGCAGAGGCTGAAGAGTGTCGCAGAGGCTTAAGAGAGGGATGCAGAGGCTCAAGAGAGTGATATAGAGGCTCGAGAGAGAGAGAGAGAGAGAGAGAAGAGATGCAGAGGAAGAGAGAGGAGAGAGAGAGAGAGATGCAGAGGCTCAAGAGAGTGATGCAGAGCAAGAGTTATGCAGATTCTTAGAGAGTAATGCAGAGGCATACGAGAGTGATGCAGAGGTTCAAGAGAGGGATGCAGAGGCTTAGCTGAGTGATGCAGAGGCTGATGAGTGTTGCAGAGGCTAAGGAGAGGGATGCAGAGGCTCAATAGAGTGATGCAGAGGCTCGAGAGAGTGATGCAGAGGCTCAAGAGAGTGATGCAGAAGCTCAAGAGAGTGATGTAGAGGCTAAAGAGTGATGCAAAGGCACAAGAGAGAGATGCAGAGGCTCATGAGAGGAATGCATGAGTTGAAGAGAGGGATGCAGAGGCTCAAGATAGTGATGCAGAGGCTTAAGAGGAGGATGTAGAGGCTCAAGAGAGTGATGCAGAGGCTCAAGAGAGGGATGATGAGGCTCCAGAGAGGGATGCAGAGGCTAAAGAGAGTGATGCAGAGGCTGAAGAGAGAGATGCAGAAGCTTAAGAGAGTGATGCAGAGGCTCAAGAGAATGATGTAGAGGCTTAAGAGAGGGATGCAGAGGCTCAACAGAATGATGCAGAGGCTCAAGAGAGTGATGCAGAAGATCAAGAGAGGGATGCAGAGGCTTAAGAGAGTGATGCAGAGGCCTAAGAGAGTGATAAAGAGGCTTAAGAGAGTGATGCAGAGGCTGAAGAGAGTGTTGCAAAGGCTCAAGTGAGAGAGAGACGCAGATGCTCAGGAGAGTGATGCAGAGGCAAAAAAGAGTTCTGCAGATTCTTAGGAGAGTAATGCAGAGGCATACGAGAGTGATGCAGAGGTTCAAGAGAGGGATGCAGAGGCTTAGCTGAGTGATGCAGAGGCTTTCGAGAGTGATGCAGAGGTTCAAGAGAGGGATGCAGAGGCTTAGCTGAGTGATGCAGAGGCTGATGAGTGTTGCAGAGGCTAAGGAGAGGGATGCAGAGGCTCAAGAGAGTGATGCAGAGGCTCGAGAGAGTGATGCAGAGGCTCAAGAGAGTGATGTAGAAGCTCAAGAGAGTGATGCAGAGGCTCAAGAGAATGATGCAGAGGCTTAAGAGAGTGATGCAAAGGCCTAGGAGAATGATGCAGAGGCTCAAGAGATGGATGCAGAGGTTGAAGAGAGTGATGCAGAGGCTCAAGAGAGAGATGCAGAGGCCCAAGAGAGTGATTCAGAAGCTTACGAGAGTGATGAAGAGGCTTAAGAGAGTGATGCAGAGGCTCAAGAGAGTGATGCATAGGCTCAAGAGAGTGATGCAGAGTCTCAGGAGAGGGATGCAGAGGCTTAACAGAGTGTTGAAGGCTGGAGAGTGTTGCAGAGGCTTAAGAGAGGGATATAGAGGCTCAAGAGAGTGATGCAGAGGCTTAAAACAGTGATGCAAAGGCTCAAGAAAGTGATGCAGAGGCCAAGGAGAATGATGCAGAGGCTCAAGAGAGGGACGCAGACACTTAAGACAGTGATGCAGAGGCTTAGGAGAGGGATGTAGAGGCTGAAGAGAGTGATGCAGAGGCTGAAGAGAGTGATGCAGAGGCTTAGGAGAGGGATGACGAGGCTCAAGAGAGTGATGCAGAGCTCATTAAGAGATGGATGTAGAGGCTCAAGTGAGTGATGCAGAGGCTCAAGAGAATGATGCAGAGGCTCAAGAGAGTGATATGAGCGGAAAATCAGGATCATTTTAGTTAAAATCTATTGAAAACACATTGATTTTTATCATTTGTATTGGAAACAACATTGTCATATATCTTTTCTTGGATCTAAATAATACGAAACCTCGCTCTATGATTTACAGTTAAAATCCTCAAATTTGGTATAATAGTGACTTTTTTTCTCGTTTTTCATGTAGTGTGATTATACATAAATATATTCGTTTTTACCAATATTTCGATACTACTTCATGTAGTATCACGATATGTGATTTGGCCTTCAAATCTCAGAATTTCGCATAATATTGCATTTTCAGCATGTTCTCTTGCAATTTGTTTCGTACTAAAATCATCGAATATAGCAATATTTTGATGTTTATCATCCGGTTTTCCTTGATGTGATATAAACAAAATATCATCAAATAAGGCAGTATTTTGCCGTTTTTCCACGTTTTTTGAATTTTCATTTTATTGTTAATAATTCTTTAAATATACGATAAAAATGATGCAAACACATAATTGATCAGAAATTAACAATAAATACTTCATTTTCAATCAACTATTTGTTTCTCGTTAAATACCGAGTAAGATATTGAAAAGGGGAGAAGTTCTGTTTTTATTGCATATATCGACGTTTCAGCCGGGATAGAGCGGTTGTACGTGTACATCTTCCATCTGTAATATAAGCGGAAAATCAGGATCATTTTAGGTAATTCTAATGAAAACACATTGATTTTTATCATTTGTATTGGAAACAACATTGTCATATGTCTTTTCTTGGATTTAAATAATACGAAACCTTGCTCTATGATTTGAAGTTAAAATCCTCAAATTTGGTAAAATAGTGACTTTTTTCACGTTGTTCATGTAGTGTGATTTTACGAAAATATATTCGTTTTTACCAATATTTCGATACTACTTCATGTAGTATCACGATATGTGATTTGGCCTTCAAATCTCAGAATTTCGCATAATATTGCATTTTGAGCAAGTTTTCTTGCGTTTGGTTTTGTACTAAAAATCATCGAATTTAGCAATATTTTGACGTTCATCATCCTCATTTCCTTTATGTGATTTAAAGAAAATATCATCGAATTAGGCAAAATTTTGCCGTATTTCCACGTTTTTGTGAATTTTCAGTTTATTGTTATTAATTCATTAAATATACGATAAAAATGATGCAAACACATAATTGATTAGAAATTAACATTAAAAACTTCATTTCAATCAACTATTTGTTTCTCGTTAAAATACTGAGTAAGATATTGAAAAGGGGAGAAGTTCTGTTTTTATTGCATATATCGAAGTTTTAGCCGGATTAGAGCGGTTTAACGTGTTTTACTTCCATCTGTAATATGAGCGGAAAAACAGGATCATTTTAGTTAAAATCTATTGAAAACACATTGATTTTTATCATTTGTATTGGAAACAACATTGTCATATGTCTTTTCTTGGATCTAAATAATACGAAACCTCGCTCTATGATTTAAAGTTAAAATCCTCAAATTTGGTATAATAGTGACTTTTTTCTCGTTTTTCATGTAGTGTGATTTTACGTAAATATATTCGTTTGCACTAATATTTTGGTACTACTTCATGTAGTATCACGATATGTGATTTGGCCTTCAAATCTCAGAATTTCGCATAATATTGCATTTTAAACAAGTTTTCTTGCGTTTGGTTTTGTACTAAAAATCATCGAATTTAGCAATATTTTGACTTTTATCATCCTCATTTCCTTTATGTGATTTAAAGAAAATATCATCGAATTAGGCAAAATTTTGCCGTATTTCCACGTTTTGTGAATTTTCAGTTTATTGTTATTAATTCATTAAATATACGATAAAAATGATGCAAACACATAATTGTTTAGAAATTAACATTAAAAACTTCATTTCAATCAACTATTTGTTTCTCGTTAAAATACTGAGTAAGATATTGAAAAGGGGAGAAGTTCTGTTTTTATTGCATATATCGAAGTTTTAGCCGGATTAGAGCGGTTTAACGTGTTTTACTTCCATCTGTAATATGAGCGGAAAAACAGGATCATTTTAGTTAAAATCTATTGAAAACACATTGATTTTTATCATTTGTATTGGAAACAACATTGTCATATGTCTTTTCATGGATCTAAATAATTCGAAATCTCGCTCTATGATTTAAAGTTAAAATCCTCAAATTTGGTAAAATAGTGACTTTTTTACGTTTTTCATGTAGTGTGATTATACATAAATATATTCGTTTTTACCAATATTTCGATACTACTTCATGTAGAATCACGATATGTGATTTGGCCTTCAAATCTCAGAATTTCGCATAATATTGCATTTTAAGCATGTTCTCTTGCAATTTGTTTCGTACTAAAAATTATCGAATTTAGCAATATTTTGATGTTTATCATCCGGTTTTCCTTGATGTGATATAAAAAAATATCATCAAATAAGGCAGTATTTTGCCGTTTTTCCACGTTTTTGTGAATTTTCATTTTATTGTTAATAATTCTTTGAATATACGATAAAAATGATGCAAACACATAATTGATCAGAAATTAACAATAAATACTTAATTTTCAATCAACTATTTGTTTCTCGTTAAAATACTGAGTAAGATATTGAAAAGGGAGAAGTTCTGTTTTTATTTCATATATCGACGTTTCAGCCGGATTAGAGCGGTTTTACGTATACATCTTCCATCGGTAATATAAGCGGAAGAATCAAGAGAATCAAGAGAGTGATGCAGAGGCACGAGAGAGTTATGCAGAGGCCTCAAGAGAGGGATTCAGAGGCTTAAGAGAGTGATGCAGAGGCTCAAGAGAGTGTTGCAGAGGCTCAAGAGAGGGATGAAGAGACTGAAGAGAGTGATGCAGAGGCTCAAGAGAGGGATACAGAGGCTCAAGAGTGATGCAGAGGCTTAAGAGAGTGAGGCAGAGGCTTAGGAGAGGGATGCAGAGGCTCAAGAGAGTAATGCAGAGGCTTAAAAGGGTGATGCAGAGGCTCAAGAGAGTGATTCAGAGGCTTAGAGAGAGTGATGCAGAAGCTTAAGAGATTGATGCAGAGGCTCAGGAGAGGGATGCAGGGGCTCAAGAGAGGGATGCAGAGGCTCAGGTGAGGGATGCAGAGGCCCAAGAGATGGATGCAGACTCTTGAGAGTGACGCAGAGGCTCAAGAGATGGATGCAGAGGCTTAAGAGAGTGATGCAAAGGCACAGGAGAGGGATGCAGAGGCTCATGAGAGGGATGTAGGAGTTCAGGAGAGTGATGCAAAGACTTAAGAAAGGGATGCAGAGACTTAAGAAAGTGATGCAGAGGCTGAAAAGAGTGTTGCAAAGGCTTAAGAGAGAGATGCAGAGGCTCAAGAGAGTGATGCAAAGTCTCAAGAGAGTGATGCTGAGGCTGAGGAGAGTGTTGCAGAGGCTTAAGAGAGGGATCACTCATCACTCTCACTCATCACTCTCTTGATTCTCTGCATCACTCTCGTAAGCAACTGAATCACTCTCTCGAGCCTCTGCATCACTCTCTTGTTCCTCTGCATCTTTCTCTTGAGCCTCTGCATATCTCTCTTGAGACTCTGCATCACTCTCTAGAGCCTCTGCATTACTCTCTTCAGCCTCTGCATCACTCTCTTAAGGCTCTGCTTCCCTCTCTTGATCCTCTGCGTCACTCTCATGAGCCTCTGCATCACTCACTTAAGCCTCTGCATCACTCTCGTAAGCCTCTGAATCATTAGAATTAACTAAAATGATCCTGACTTTCTGCTTATATTACAGATGGAAGATGTACAAGTAAAACCGCTTAATCCGGCTTAAACGTCGATATATGCAATAAAAACAGAACTTCTCCCCTTTTCAATATCTTACTCAGTATTTTAACGAGAAACAAATAGTTGATTGAAAATGAAGTATTTATTTTAATTTCTAATCAATTATGTGTTTGCATCATTTTTATCGTATATTTAATGAATTAATAACAATAAACTGAAAATTCACAAAAACGTGGAAAAACGGCAAAATATAGCCTAATTCGATGATATTTTCTTTAAATCACATAAAGTAAAAGAGTATGATAAACGTCAAAATATTGCTAAATTCGAAGATGTTTAGTACAAAACCAAACGCAAGAAAACTTGCCAAAAATGCAATATTATGCGAAATTCTGAGATTTGAAGGCCAAATCCCATATCGTGATACTACATAAAGTAGTATCGAAATATTGGTAAAAACGAATATATTTACTTAAAATCACACTACATGAAAAACGTGAAAAAATCACTATTTTACCAAATTTGAGGATTTTAACTTCAAATCATAGAGCGATGTTTCGTATTATTTAGATCCAAGAAAAGACATATGAAAATGTTGTTTCCAATACAAATGATAAAAATCAATGTGTTTTTATTAGAATTAACTAAAATGATCATAATTTTCCGCTTATATTACCGATGGAAGATGTATACGTAAAACTTCTCTAATCCGGCTGAAACGTCGATATATGCAATAAAAACAGAACTTCTCAGCTTTTCAATATCTTACTCAGTATTTTAACGAGAAACCAATAGTTGATTGAAAATGAAGTATTTATTTTGACCAGACTACACACTAAAAGTTGAAGGGACGACGACGTTTCGGTCCGTCCTGGACCATTCTCAAGTCGATTGAAAATTCACAATCGACTTGAGAATGGACCAGGACGGACCGAAACGTCGTCGTCCCTTCAACTTTTAGTGTGTGGTCTGGTCAACGTACTTCAGCCACGTTATTGTGACTCATCGCCTGCGAAGTATTTATTGTTAATTTCTAATCAATTATGTGTTTGCATCATTTTTATCGTATATTTAAGGAATTAATAACAATAAAATAAAAATTCACAAAAACGTGGAAAAACGGCAAAATACTGCCTAATTCGATGATATTTTGTTTATATCACATAAAGAAAAGGGGATGATAAACGTCAAAATATTGCTAAATTCTATGATTTTTAGTACGAAACAAATTGCAAGAAAACATGCTTAAAATGTAATATTGTGCGAAATTCTGAGATATGAAGGCCAAATCACATATCGTGAGAAAACATGAAGTATTTTCGAAATATTGGTAAAAACAAATATATTTACGTAAAATCACACTACATGAAAAACTTGAAAACAGTCACTATTTTACCAAATTTGAGGATTTTAACTTCAAATCATAGAGCGTGGTTTCGTATTATTTAGATCCAAGAAAAGACATTTGACAATGTTGTTTGCAATACAAATGATAAAAATCAATGTGTTTTCATTAGAATTAACTAAAATGATCATGATTTTCCGCTTATATTACCGATGGAAGATGTATACGTAAAACCGCTCTAATCCGGCTGAAACGTCGATATATGCAATAAAAACAGAACTTCTCAGCTTTTCAATATCTTACTCAGTATTTTAACGAGAAATAAATAGTTGATTGAAAATGAAGTATTTATTGTTAATTTCTAATCAATTATGTGTTTGCATCATTTTTATCGGATATTTAGTGAATTAATAACAATAAAATGAAAATTCTCAAAAACGTGGAAAAACGGCAAAATATTGCCTAATTCGATGATATTTTGTTTATATCACATAAAGGAAAAGGGGATGATAAACGTCAAAATATTGCTAAATTCGATGATTTTTAGTACGAAAGAAATTGCAAGAAAACATGCTTAAAATGCAATATTGTGCGAAATTCTGAGATATGAAGTCCAAATCACATATCGTGAGAAAACATGAAGTATTTTCGAAATATTGGTAAAAACAAATATATTTACGTAAAATCACACTACATGAAAAACTTGAAAAAAGTCACTATTTTACCATATTCGAGGATTTTAACTTCAAATCATAGAGCGTGGTTTCGTATTATATAGAACCAAGAAAAGACATTTGACAATGTGGTTTCCAATACAAATAATAAAAATCAATGTGTTTTCATTAGAATTAACTAAAATGATCATGATTTTCCGCTTATTTTACAGATGGAAGATGCATACGTAAAACCGCTCTAATCCGGCTGAAACGTCGATATATGCAATAAAAACAGAACTTCTCCTCTTTTCAATATCTTACTCAGTATTTTAACGAGAAACAAATAATTGATTGAAAATGAAGTATTTATTGTTAATTTCTAATCAATTATGTGTTTGAATCATTTTTATCGTATATTTAATGAATTAATAACAATAAACTGAAAATTCACAAAAACGTGGAAAAACGGAAAAATATTACCTAATTCGAAGATATTTTCTTTAAATCACATAAAGGAAAAGAGGATGATAAACGTCAAAATATTGCTAAATTCGATGATTTTTAGTACGAAAGAAATTGCAAGAAAACATGCTTAAAATGCAATATTATGCGAAATTCTGAGATTTGAAGGCCAAATCACATATCGTGATACTACTTGAAGTAGTATCGAAATATTGGTAAAAAAGAATATATTTACGTAAAATCACACTACATGAAAAACGTGAAAAAAGTCACTATTTTACCAAATTTGAGGAATTTAACTTCAAATCATAGAGCGAGGTTTCGTATTATTTAGATCCAAGAAAAGACATGACAATGTTGTTTCCAATACAAATGTTAAAAATCAATGTGTTTTCATTAGAATTAACTAAAATGATCATGATTTTCCGCTTATATTACCGATGGAAGATGTATACGTAAAACCACTCTAATCCGGCTGAAACGTCGATATATGCAATATAAACAGAACTTCTCCCCTTTTCAATATCTTAATCAGTATTTTAACGAGAAACAAATAGTTGATTGAAAATGAAGTATTTAATGTTAATTTCTAATCAATTATGTGTTTGCATCATTTTTATCGAATATTTAATGAATTAATAACAATAAACAGAATATTCACAAAAACGTGAAAAAACGGTAAAATATTGCCGAATTCAATGATATTTTCTTTATATCACAAAAAGGAAAAGAGGATGATAAACGTCAAAATATTGCTAAATTCGAACATTTTTAGTACAAAACCAAACGCAAGAAAACTTGCCTAAAATGCAATATTATGCGAAATTCTGAGATATGAAGGCCAAATCATATATCGTGAGAAAACATGAAGTATTATCGAAATATTGGTAGAAACGAATATATTTACGTAAAATCACACTACATGAAAAACGTGAAAAAAAGTCACTATTTTACCAAATTTGAAGATTTTAACTTCAAATCATAGAGCGAGGTTTCTTATTATTTAGATCCAAGAAAAGACATATTACAATATTGTTTCCAATACAAATGATAAAAATCAATGTGTTTTCATTAGAATTCACTAAAATGATCCTGATTTTCCGCTTATATTACAGATGGAAGATGTATACGTAAAACCGCTCTAATCCGGCTGAAACGTCGATATATGCAATAAAAACAGAACTTCTCCCCTTTTCAATATCGTACTCAGTATTTTAACGAGAAACAAATAGTTGATTGAAAATGAAGTATTTATTGTTAATTTCTAATCAATTATGTGTTTGCATCATTCTTATCGTATATTTAATGAATTAATAACAATAAACTGAAAATTCACAAAAACGTGGAAAAACGGCAAAATATTGCCTAATTCGATGATATTTTCTTTATATCACATAAAGGAAAAGCGGATGATAAATGTCAAAATATTGCTAAATTCGATGATTTTTAGTACAAAACCAAACGCAAGAAAACTTGCTTAAAATGCAATATTATGCGAAATTCTGAGATATGAAGGCCAAATCACATATCGCGAGAAAACATGAAGTATTATCGAAATATTGGTAAAAACGAATATATTTACGTAAAATCACACTACATGAAAAACGTGAAAAAGTCACTATTTAACCAAATTTGAGGATTTTACCTTCAAATCATAGAGCGAGGTTTCGTATTATTTAGATCCAAGAAAAGACATATGACAATGTTGTTTCCAATACAAATGATAAAAATCAATGTGTTTTCATTAGAATTAACTAAAATGATCATGATTTTCCGCTTATATTACAGATGGAAGATGTATACGAAAAACCGCTCTAATCCGGCTGAAACGACGAGGCTTTCCAGATATACATCGGGGAAGCCTCTGCTTCCCTCTCTTGAGCCCCTGCATCCCTCTCCCGAGCCTCTGCATCCCTCGCTTGAGCCTCTGCATCCCTCTCTTAAGCCTCTGCATCAATCTCTTAAGCCTCTGCATCACTCTCGTAAGCCTCTGAATCACTCTCTTGAGCCTCTGCATCCCTCTATTGAGCCTTTGCATCACTCTCATATGCCTCTGCATCCCTCTCTTGAGCCCCTGCATCACTTCCAAGAGCCTCTGCATCCCTCTCTTGTGCCACTGCATCCCTCACTTGAGCCTCTGCATCCCTCTCTTGAGCTATGTAGTGTTATTTTACGTAAATATATTCGTTTTTACCAATATTTCGATACTACTTCATGTAGTATCACGATACGTGATTTGACCTTCATATCTCAGAATTTTGCATAATATTGCATTTTAAGCAAGTTTTCTTGCGTTTGGTTTTGTACTAAATATCATCGAATTTAGCAATATTTTGACGTTTATCATCCCCTTTTCCTTTATGTGATATAGAGAAAATATCATCGAATTAGGCAGTATTTTGCCGTTTTTCCAAGATTGTTTGAATTTTCAGTTTATTGGTATTAATTCATTATATATACGATAAAAATGATGCAAACACATAATTGATTAGAAATTAACAATAAATACTTCAATTTCAATCAACTATTTGTTTCTCGTTAATATACTGAGAAAGATATTGAAAAGGGGACAAGTTCTATTTTTATTGCATATATCGACGTTTCAGCCGGATTAGAGCGGTTTTACGTGTACATCTTCCATATGTAATATAAGCGGAAAATCATGATCATTTTAGTTAATTCTAATGAAAACACAGATTTTTTATCATTTGTATCGGAAACAACATTGTCATATGTCTTTTCTTGGATCAAAATAATACGAAACCTCGCTCTATGATTTGAAGTTAAAATCCTCAAATTTGCTAAAATAGTGACTTTTTTCACGTTTTTCATATAGTGTGATTTCACGTAAATATATTCGTTTTTACCAATATTTCGATACTACTTCATGTAGTATCGTGATTTGGCCTTCAAATCTCAGAATTTCGCATAATATTGCCTTTTAAGCAACTTTTCTTGCGTTTGGTTTTGTATTAAAAATCATCGAATTTAGCAATATTTTGACGCTTATCATCCACTTTTCCTTTATGTGATATAAAGAAAATATCGTCGAATTAGGCAATATTTTGCCGTTTTTCCACGTTTTTGTGAATTTTCAGTTTATTGTTATTAATTCATTAAATATACGATAAAAATGATGCAAACACATAATTGATTAGATATTAACTATAAATACTCCATTTTCAATCAACTATATGTTTCTCGTTAAAATACTGAGTAAGATATTGAAAAGGGGAGAAGATCTGTTTTTATTGCATATATCGACGTTTCAGCCGGATTAGAGCGGTTTTACGTGTACATCTTCCATCTGTAATATAAGCGGAAAATCAGGATCATTTTAGTTAATTCTAATGAAGACACATTGATTTTTATCATTTGTATTGGAAACAACATAATCATATGTCTTTTCTTGGATCTAAATAATACGAAATCTCTCTCTATGATTTGAAGTTAAAATCCTCAAATTTGGTAAAATAGTGACTTTTTTTACGTTTTTCATGTAGTGTGATTTTACGTAAATATATTCGTTTCTACCAATATTTCGATACTACTTCATGTAGTATTACGATATGTAATTTGGCCTTCAAATCTAAGAATTTCGCATAATATTGCATTTTAAGCATGTTTTCTTGCAATTTCTTTCGTACTAAAAATCATCGAATTTAGCAATAATTTGACGTTTATCATCCTCAATTCCTTTATGTGATTTAAAGAAAATATCGTCGAATTAGGCAATATTTTGCCGTTTTTCCATGTTTTTGTGAATTTTCAGTTTATTGTTATTAATTCATTAAATATACGATATAAATGATGCAAACACATAATTGATTAGAAATTAGCAATAAATACTTCATTTTCAATCAACTATTTGATTCTCGTTAAAATACTGAGTAAGATATTGAAAAGGGTAGAAGTTCTGTTTTTATTGCATATATCGACGTTTCAGCCGGATTAGAGCGGTTTTACGTATACATCTTCCATCGGTTATATAAGCGGAAAATCATGATCATTTTAGTTAATTCTAATGAAAACACATGGATTTTTAACATTTTTTTGGAAACAACATTGTCATATGTCTTTTCTTGGATCTATATAATACGAAACCTCGCTTTATGATTTGAAGTTATAATCCTCAAATTTGGTAAAATAGTGACTTTTTTCACGTTTTTCATGTAGTGTGATTTTACGTAAATATATTCGTTTTTACCAATATTTCGATTCTACTTCATGTAGTATCACGATATGTGATTTGGCCTTCAAATCTCAGAATTTCGCATAATATTGCATTTTAAGCATATTTTCTTGCAATTTCTTTCGTACTAAAAATCATCGAATTTAGCAATATTTTGACGTTTATCATCCCCTTTTCCTTTATGTGATATAGAGAAAATATGATCGTATTAGGCAGTATTTTGCAGTTTTTCCACGTTTTGTGAATTTTCAGTTTATTGTTATTATTTCATTATATATATGATAAAAATGATGCAAACACATAATTGATTAGAAATTAACAATAAACACTTCATTTTCAATCAACTATTTGTTTCTCGTTAAAATTCTGAGTAAGATATTGAAAAGGGGAGAAGTTCTGTTTTTATTGCATATATCGACGTTTCAGCCAGATTAGAGCGGTTTCATGTGTACATCTTCCATCTGTAATATCAGCGGAAAATCAGGATCATTTTAGTTAATTCTAATTGTGGAAAAACACATTGATTTTTATCATTTGTATTGGAAACAACATTGTCATATGTCTTTTCCTGGATCTAAATAATACGAAACCTCGCTCATGATTTGAAGGTAAAATCCTCAAATTTGGTAAAATAGTGACTTTTTTTCTCGTTTTTCATGTAGTGTGATTTTACGTAAATATATTCGTTTTTACCAATATTTCGATACTACTTCATGTAGTATCACGACACGTGATTTGGCCTTCAAATCTCAGAATTTCTCAAAATATTGCCTTTTAAGCAAGTTTTCTTGCGTTTGGTTTTGTACTAAAAATATTCGAATTTAGCAATATTTTGACGTTTATCATCCTCATTTCCTTTATGTGATTTAAAGAAAATATCGTCGAATTAGGCAATATTTTGCCGTTTTTCCACGTTTTTGTGAATTTTCAGTTTATTGCTATTAATTCATTAAATATACGATATAAATGATGCAAACACATAATTGATTAGAAATTAACAATAAACACTTCATTTTTAATCAATTATTTGTTTCTCGTTAAAATACTAAGTAAGATATAAAAAGGGGAGAAGTTCTGTTTATATTGCATATATCGACGTTTCAGCCGGATTAGAGTGGTTTTACGTAACATCTTCCATCGGTAATATAAGCGGAAAATCATGATCATTTTAGTTAATTCTAATGAAAACACATTGATTTTTATCATTTGTATTGGAAACATCATTGTCATATGTCTTTTCTTGGATCTAAATAATACGAAACCTCGCTCTATGATTTGAAGTTAAAATCCTCAAATTTGCTAAAATAGTGACTTTTTTCACATTTTTCATGTAGTGTGATTTTACGTAAATATATTCGTTTTTACCAATATTTCGATACTACTTCATGTAGTTCACGATACGTAATTTGGCCTTCAAATCTCAGAATTTCGCATAATATTGCATTTCAACCAATTTTCTTGCGTTTTTTTGTACTAAAAATCATCGAATTTAGCAATATTTTGACGTTTATCATCCTCTTTTCCTTTTTGTGATATAAGAAAATATCATCGAATTAGGCAGTATTTTGCCGTTTTTCCACGTTTTTGAATTTCAGTTTATTGTTATTAATTCATTAATATAGATAAAAATTATGCAAACACATAATTGATTAGAAATTAACATTAAATACTTCATTTTCAATCAACTATTTGTTTCTCGTTAATACTGAGAAATATTGAAAAGGGGAGAAGTTCTGTTTTTATTGCATATATCGACGTTTTAGCCGGATTAGAGCGGTTTTACGTAACATCTTCCATCGTAATATAAGCGGAAAATCATGATCATTTAGTTATTTCTAATGAAAACACATGATTTTTAACATTTTATCGGAAACAACATTGTCATACGTCTTTTCTTGGATCTAAATAATACGAAACCTCGCTCTATGATTTGAAGTTAAATCCTCAAATTTGCTGTAATAGTGACTTTTTTCACGTTTTTCATGTAGTGTGATTTTACGTAAATATATTCGTTTTTACCAATATTTCGATACACTTCATGTAGTATCGTGATTTGGCCTTCAAATCTCAGAATTTCGCATAATATTGCATTTTAAGCAATTTCTGCGTTTGGTTTTGTACTAAAAATCATCGAATTTAGCAATATTTTTACGTTTATCATCCACTTTTCTTTATGTGATATAAAGAAAATATCATCGAATTAGGCAATATTTTGCCGTTTTTCCACGTTTTTGAATTTTCAGTTTATTATTATTAATTCATTAAATATACGATAAAAATGATGCAAACACATAATTGATTAGAAATTAACTAAATACTCATTTTCAATCAACTATTTGTTTCTCGTTAAAATGCTGAGTAAGATATTGAAAAGGGAAAGATCTGTTTTCATTGCATATATCGACGTTTCAGTCGGATTAGAGCGGTTTTACGTGTACATCTTCCATCTGTAATATAAGCGGAAAATCAGGATCATTTTATTTAATTCTAATGATTCAGAGGCTTACGAGAGTGATGCAGAGGCTTAAGTGAGTGATGCAGAGGCTCATGAGAGTGATGCAGAGGATCAAGAGAGGGAAGCAGAGGCTTAAGAGAGTGATGCAGAGGCTGAAGAGAGTGATGCAGAGGCTCTAGAGAGTGATGCAGAGGCTCAAGAGAGTGATGCAGAGGCTCAAGAGAGTGATGCAGAGGAACAAGAGAGTGATGCAGAGGCTCGAGAGAGTGATTCAGCTGCTTACGAGAGTGATGCAGAGAATCAAGAGAGTGATGAGTGATGAGTGATCCCTCTCTTAAGCCTCTGCAACACTCTCCTCAGCCTCAGCATCACTCTCTTGAGCCTTTGCATCACTCTCTTGAGCCTCTGCATCTCTCTCTTAAGCCTCTGCAACACTCTTTTCAGCCTCTGCATCACTTTCTTAAGTCTTTGCATCACTCTTCTGAACTACTACATCCCTCTCATGAGCCTCTGCATCCCTCTCCTGTGCCTTTGCATCACTCTCTTAAGCCTCTGCATCCCTCTATTGAGCCTATGCGTCACTCTCAAGAGTCTGCATCCATCTCTTGGGCCTCTGCATCCCTCACCTGAGCCTCTGCATCCCTCTCTTGAGCCCCTGCATCCCTCTCTTAAGCCTCTGCATCAATCTCTTAAGCTTCTGCATCACTCTCTTAAGCTTCTGAATCACTCTCTTGAGCATCTGCATCACCCTCCTAAGCCTCTGCTTCTCTCTCTTAAGCCTCTGAATCACTCTCTTGAGCCTCTGCATCACCCTCTTAAGCCTCTGCATTACTCTCTTGAGCCTCTGCATCCCTCTCCTAAGCCTCTGCCTCACTCTCTTTAGCCTCTGCATCACTCTCTTGAGCCTCTGTATCCCTCTCTTGAGCCTCTGTATCCCTCTCTTAAGCCTCTGCATCCCTCTCTTGAACCTCTACGTCACTTTCAAGAGCTTCTGCATCCCTCTCTTGAGCCTCTGCATCCCCTTCTTAAGCCTCTGCATCACTCTCCTAAGCCTCTGCATCACTCTGTTAAGCCTCTGAATCCCTCTCTTGAGGCCTGTGCATTACTCAGTCGAGCGTCTGCATCACTCTCTTGATTCTCTGCATCACTCTCGTAAGCCTCTGAATCACTCTCTCGAGCCTCTGCATCATTCTCTTGTTCCTCTGCATCAATCTCTTAAGCCTCTGCATCACTCTTGTAAGACTCTGAATCACTCTCTTGAGCCTCTGCATCACTCTCTTGAGCCCCAGCATCCCTCTCTTGAGCCTCTGCATCACTCTCGTGAGCCTCTGCATCACCCTTTTAGGCCTCTGCATCCCTCTTTTGAGCCTCTGCATCACTTTCTTAATTCTGTGCATCACTCTCTTAAGCCTTTTCATCACTCTCGTAGGCCTCTGAATCACTCTATTGAGCCTCTGCATCCCTCTATTGAGCCTCTGCATCACTCCCAAGAGCCTCTGCATCCCTTTCTTGTGCCTCTTCATCCCTCACTTGAGCCTCTGCATCCCTCTCTTGAGCCTCTGCATCACTCTCTTGAACTCCTGCATCCCTCTCATGAGCCTTTGCATCCCTCACTTGAGCCTTTGCATGACTCTCTTAAGCCTCTGCATCCCTCTCTTGAACCTCTGCGTCACTCTCAAGAGCCTCTGCATCCCACTCTTGTGCCTCTGCTTCCCTCACTTGAGCCTCTGCATCTCTCTCTTTTGAGCCCCTGCATTCCTCTCCTGAGCCTTGCAACCCTCTCTTGAGCCTCTGCATCCCTCTCTTAAGCCTTTGCATCACTTTCTTAAGCCTCTGCATCTATCTCATAAGCCTCTGAATCACTCTGTTGAGCCTCTGCATCACTCTCTTGAGCCTCTCCATCAGTCTCTTAAGCCTCTGCATCCCTCTCTTAAGCCTCTGCATCATTCTCTTCAGCCTTTGCATCCCTCTCTTAAGCCTCTGCATCATTCTCTACAGCCTCTGCATTCCTCTCTTAAGCCTCTGTATCACTCTCTTGAGCCTTTGCATCACTCTCTTCAGCCTCTGCATCCCTCTCTTAAGCCTCTACATCCCTCTCTTGAGCCTCTGCATCCCACTCTTATGCCTCTGCAACACTCTCTTCAGCCTCTGCATCACTCTCTTGAGCCTCTACATCCCTCTCATGAGCCCCTGCAACCCTCTCTTAAGCCTCTGCAACACTCTCTTTATCCTCTGCATCACTCTCTTGAGCCTTTGCATCACTCTCTTGAGCCTCTGCATCCCTCTCTTAAGCCTCTGCAACACTCTCTTCAGCCTCTGCATCACTCTCTTGAGCCTTTGCATCACTCTCTTGAACTCCTGCATCCCTCTCTTAAGCCTCTGCATCTCTCTCTCTTGAGCCTCTGCGTCACTCTCATGAGCCTCTGCATCCCTCTCTTGTGACTCTGCATCCCACACTTGAGCCTCTGCATCCCTCTCTTGAGCCCCTGCATCCCTCTCCTGAGCCTCTGCATCCCTCTCTTGAGCCTCTGCATCCCTCTCTTAAGCCTTTGCATCACTCTCTTAAGCCTCTGCATCACTCTCGTAAGCCTCTGAATCACTCTGTTGAGCCTCTGCATCACTCTCTTGAGCCTTTCCATCACTTTCTTGAGCCTCTGCATCCCTCTCTTAAGCCTCTGCATCATTCTCTTCAGCCTCTGCATCCCTCTTTTAAGCCTCTGCATCATTCTCTACAGCCTCTGCATTCCTCTTTTAAGCCTCTGCATCACTCTCTTGAGCCTTTGCACCACTCTCTTGAGCCTCTGCATCCCTCTCTTATGCCTCTGCAACACTCTCTTCAGCCTCTGCATCACTCTCTTAAGCCTCTACATCCCTCTCATGAGCCCTTGCAACCCTCTCTTAAGCCTCTGCAACACTCTCTTCAGCCTCTGCGTCACTCTCTTGAGCCTTTGCGTCACTCTCTTGAGCCTCTGCATCACGCTTTTAAGCCTCTGCATCCCTGTTTTGAGCCTCTGCATCACTTTCTTAAGCCTCTGCATCACTCTCTTAAGCCTTTGCATCACTCTCGTAAGCCTCTGAATCACTCTCTTGAGCCCCTGCATTCCTCTCCTGAGCCTTGCAACCCTCTCTTGAGCCTCTGCATCCCTCTCTTAAGCCTTTGCATCACTTTCTTAAGCCTCTGCATCACTCTCATAAGCCTCTGAATCACTCTGTTGAGCCTCTGCATCACTCTCTTGAGCCTCTCCATCAGTCTCTTAAGCCTCTGCATCCCTCTCTTAAGCCTCTGCATCATTCTCTTCAGCCTTTGCATCCCTCTCTTAAGCCTCTGCATCATTCTCTACAGCCTCTGCATTCCTCTCTTAAGCCTCTGTATCACTCTCTTGAGCCTTTGCATCACTCTCCTCAGCCTCTGCATCCCTCTCTTAAGCCTCTACATCCCTCTCTTGAGCCTCTGCATCCCAATCTTATGCCTCTGCAACACTCTCTTCAGCCTCTGCATCACTCTCTTGAGCCTCTACATCCCTCTCATGAGCCCCTGCAACCCTCTCTTAAGCCTCTGCAACACTCTCTTTATCCTCTGCATCACTCTCTTGAGCCTTTGCATCACTCTCTTGAGCCTCTGCATCCCTCTCTTAAGCCTCTGCAACACTCTCTTCAGCCTCTGCATCACTCTCTTGAGCCTTTGCATCACTCTCTTGAACTCCTGCATCCCTCTCTTAAGCCTCTGCATCTCTCTCTCTTGAGCCTCTGCGTCACTCTCATGAGCCTCTGCATCCCTCTCTTGTGACTCTGCATCCCACACTTGAGCCTCTGCATCCCTCTCTTGAGCCCCTGCATCCCTCTCCTGAGCCTCTGCATCCCTCTCTTGAGCCTCTGCATCCCTCTCTTAAGCCTTTGCATCACTCTCTTAAGCCTCTGCATCACTCTCGTAAGCCTCTGAATCACTCTGTTGAGCCTCTGCATCACTCTCTTGAGCCTTTCCATCACTTTCTTGAGCCTCTGCATCCCTCTCTTAAGCCTCTGCATCATTCTCTTCAGCCTCTGCATCCCTCTTTTAAGCCTCTGCATCATTCTCTACAGCCTCTGCATTCCTCTTTTAAGCCTCTGCATCACTCTCTTGAGCCTTTGCACCACTCTCTTGAGCCTCTGCATCCCTCTCTTATGCCTCTGCAACACTCTCTTCAGCCTCTGCATCACTCTCTTAAGCCTCTACATCCCTCTCATGAGCCCTTGCAACCCTCTCTTAAGCCTCTGCAACACTCTCTTCAGCCTCTGCGTCACTCTCTTGAGCCTTTGCGTCACTCTCTTGAGCCTCTGCATCACGCTTTTAAGCCTCTGCATCCCTGTTTTGAGCCTCTGCATCACTTTCTTAAGCCTCTGCATCACTCTCATAAGCCTTTGCATCACTCTCGTAAGCCTCTGAATCACTCTCTTGAGCCTCTGCATCCCTCTATTGAGCCTCTGCATCACTCCCAAGAGCCTCTGCATCCCTCGCTTGAGCCTCTGCATCCCCGTCTTAAACCTCTGCATCACTCTCGTAAGCATCTGAATCACTCGCTTGAGCCTCTGCATCCCTCTCTTGAACTCCTGCATCCCTCTCATGAGCCTCTGCATCCCTCTATTGAGCCTTTGCATCACTCTCTTAAGCCACTGCATCCCTCTCTTGAGTCTCTGCATGACTGTCTTGAGCCACTGCATCTCTTTCTTTAGCCTCTGCGTCCCTCTCTTGAGCCTCTCCATCCCTCTCTTAAGCCTATTCATCACTCTTTTATGTCTCTGCATCACTCTCTTGAGCCTCTGAATCACTCTCTTGAGCCTCTGCATCATTCTCTTGAGCCCTGCATCCCTCTCTTGAGCCTCTGCATCACTCTCTGATCCTCTGTATCACCCTCTTCAGCCTCTTCATCCCTCTCTTGAGCCTCTGCAACACTCTCTCAGCCTCTGCGTCACTCTCTTAAGCCTCTAAACCCCTCTCTTTAGGCCTCTGCATAACTCTCTCGAGCCTCTGCATCACTCTCTTGATCCTCTGCATCACTCTCGTATGCCTCTGTATCACTCTCTTAAGCCTCTGCATCCCCTCCCTTGAGCCTCTGCATCCCTCTCTTAAGCCTCTGCATCACTCTCTTAAGACTTTGCATCACTCTCTAGAGCCTCTGCATCACTCTCTTCAGCCTCTGCATCACTCTCTCAAGCCTGTGCATCCCTCTCTTGAGCCTCTGCATCCCCTTCTTAAGCCTCTGCATCACTCTCCTAAGCCTCTGCATCACTCTCTTAAGCCTCTGAATCACTCTCTTGAGCCTCTGCATCACCCTCTTAAGCCTCTGCATTACTCTCTTGAGCCTCTGCATCCCTCTCCTAAGCCTCTGCCTCACTCTCTTTAGTCTCTGCATCACTCTCTTGAGCCTCTGTATCCCTCTCTGGAGCCTCTGCAACACTCTCTTCACTCTCTTCATCCCTCTCTTGAGCCTCTGCAACACTCTCTTCAGCCTCTGCATCACTCTCTTAAGCCTCTGAATCCCTCTCTTGAGGCCTGTGCATTACTCAGTCGAGCGTCTGCATCACTCTCTTGATTCTCTGCATCACTCTCGTAAGCCTCTGAATCACTCTCTCGAGCCTCTGCATCGTTCTCTTGTTCCTCTGCATCAATCTCTTAAGCCTCTGCATCACTCTTGTAAGACTCTGAATCACTCTCTAGAGCCTCTGCATCACTCTCTTGAGCCCCTGCATCCCTCTCCTGAGCCTCTGCATCCCTCTCTTGAGCCTCTGCATCCCTCTCTTAAGCCTTTGCATAACTCTCTTAAGCCTCTGCATCCCTCTCGTTGAACCTCTACGTCACTTTCAAGAGCTTCTGCATCCCTCTCTTGAGCCTCTGCATCCCCTTCTTAAGCCTCTGCATCACTCTCCCTAAGCCTCTGCATCACTCTGTTAAGCCTCTGAATCCCTCTCTTGAGGCCTGTGCATTACTCAGTCGAGCGTCTGCATCACTCTCTTGATTCTCTGCATCACTCTCGTAAGCCTCTGAATCACTCTCTCGAGGCCTCTGCATCATTCTCTTGTTCCTCTGCATCAATCTCTTAAAGCCTCTGCATCACTCTTGTAAGACTCTGAATCACTCTCTTTGGAGCCTCTGCATCACTCTCTTGAGCCCCAGCATCACCTCTCTTGAGCCTCTGCCTCACTCTCGTGAGCCTCTGCAATCACCCTTTTAGGCCTCTGCATCCCTCTTTTGAGCCTCTGCAATCACTTTCTTAATTCTGTGCATCACTCTCTTAAGCCTTTTCATCACTCTCGTAGGCCTCTGAATCACTCTCTTGAGCCTCTGCATCCCTCTATTGAGCCTCTGCATCACTCCCAAGAGCCTCTGCATCCCTTCTTGTGCCTCTTCATCCCTCACTTGAGCCTCTGCATCCCTCTCTTGAGCCTCTGCATCACTCTCTTGAACTCCTGCATCCTCTCATGAGCCTTTGCATCCCTCACTTCAGCCTTTGCATGACTCTCTTAAGCCTCTGCATCCCTCTCTTGAACCTCTGCGTCACTCTCAAGAGCCTCTGCATCCCACTCTTGTGCCTCTGCTTCCCTCACTTGAGCCTCTGCATCTCTCTCTTTGAGCCCCTGCATTCCTCTCCTGAGCCTTGCAACCCTCTCTTGAGCCTCTGCATCCCTCTCTTAAGCCTTTGCATCACTTTCTTAAGAGTCTGCATCACTCTCATAAGCCTCTGAATCACTCTGTTGAGCCTCTGCATCACTCTCTTGAGCCTCTCCATCAGTCTCTTAAGCCTCTGTATCCCTCTCTTAAGCCTCTGCATCATTCTCTTCAGCCTTTGCATCCCTCTCTTAAGCCTCTGCATCATTCTCTGCAGCCTCTGCATTCCTCTCTTAAGCCTCTGTATCACTCTCTTGAGCCTTTGCATCACTCTCTTCAGCCTCTGCATCCCTCTCTTAAGCCTCTACATCCCTCTCTTGAGCCTCTGCATCCCACTCTTATGCCTCTGCAACACTCTCTTCAGCCTCTGCATCACTCTCTTGAGCCTCTACATCCCTCTCATGAGCCCCTGCAACCCTCTCTTAAGCCTCTGCAACACTCTCTTTATCCTCTGCATCACTCTCTTGAGCCTTTGCATCACTCTCTTGAGCCTCTGCATCCCTCTCTTAAGCCTCTGCAACACTCTCTTCAGCCTCTGCATCACTCTCTTGAGCCTTTGCATCACTCTCTTGAACTCCTGCATCCCTCTCTTAAGCCTCTGCATCTCTCTCTCTTGAGCCTCTGCGTCACTCTCATGAGCCTCTGCATCCCTCTCTTGTGACTCTGCATCCCACACTTGAGCCTCTGCATCCCTCTCTTGAGCCTCTGCATCCCTCTCTTAAGCCTTTGCATCACTCTCTTAAGCCTCTGCATCACTCTCGTAAGCCTCTGAATCACTCTGTTGAGCCTCTGCATCACTCTCTTGAGCCTCTCCATCACTTCTTGAGCCTCTGCATCCCTCTCTTAAGCCTCTGCATCATTCTCTTCAGCCTCTGCATCCCTCTTTTAAGCCTCTGCATCATTCTCTACAGCCTCTGCATTCCTCTTTTAAGCCTCTGCATCACTCTCTTGACCCTTTGCACCACTCTCTTGAGCCTCTGCATCCCTCTCTTATGCCTCTGCAACACTCTCTTCAGCCTCTGCATCACTCTCTTAAGCCTCTACATCCCTCTCATGAGCCCTTGCAACCCTCTCTTAAGCCTCTGCAACACTCTCTTCAGCCTCTGCGTCACTCTCTTGAGCCTTTGCATCACTCTCTTGAGCCTCTGCATCACGCTTTTAAGCCTCTGCATCCCTGTTTTGAGCCTCTGCATCACTTTCTTAAGCCTCTGCATCACTCTCTTAAGCCTTTGCATCACTCTCGTAAGCCTCTGAATCACTCTTTTGAGCCTCTGCAATCCCTCTATTGAGCCTCTGCATCACTCACAAGAGCCTCTGCATCCCTCGCTTGAGCCTCTGCATCCCCGTCTTAAACCTCTGCATCATTCTCGTAAGCATGTGAATCACTCGCTTGAGCCTCTGCATCCCTCTCTTGAACTCCTGCATCCTCTCATGAGCCTCTGCATCCCTCTATTGAGCCTTTGCATCACTCTCTTAAGCCACTGCATCCCTCTCTTGAGTCTCTGCATGACTCTCTTGAGCCACTGCATCTCTTTCTTTAGCCTCTGCGTCCCTCTCTTGAGCCTCTCCATCCCTCTCTTAAGCCTATTCATCACTCTTTATGTCCTCTGCATCACTCTCTTGAGCCTCTGAATCACTCTCTTGAGCCTCTGCATCATTCTCTTGAGCCCTGCATCCCTCTCTTGAGCCTTTGCATCACTCTCTTGATCCTCTGTATCACCCTCTTCAGCCTCTTCATCCCTCTCTTGAGCCTCTGCAACACTCTCTTCAGCCTCTGCGTCACTCTCTTAAGCCTCTAAAACCCCTCTCTTTAGGCCTCTGCATAACTCTCTCGAGCCTCTGCATCACTCTCTTGATCCTCTGCATCACTCTCGTATGCCTCTGTATCACTCTCTTGAGCCTCTGCATCCCTCCCTTGAGCCTCTGCATCCCTCTCTTAAGCCTCTGCATCACTCTCTTAAGACTTTGCATCACTCTCTAGAGCCTCTGCATCGCTCTCTTCAGCCTCTGCATCACTCTCTCAAGCCTGTGCATCCCTCTCTTGAGCCTCTGCATCCCCTTCTTAAGCCTCTGCATCACTCTCCTAAGCCTCTGCATCACTCTCTATAAGCCTCTGAATCACTCTCTTGAGCCTCTGCATCACCCTCTTAAGCCTCTGCATTACTCTCTTGAGGCCTCTGCAATCCCTCTCCTAAGCCTCTGCCTCACTCTCTTTTGTCTCTGCATCACTCTCTTGAGCCTCTGTATCCCTCTCTGGAGCCTCTGCAACACTCTCTTCATCCCTCTCTTGAGCCTCTGCAACACTCTCTTCAGCCTCTGCATCACTCTCTTAAGCCTCTGAATCCCTCTCTTGAGGCCTGTGCATTACTCAGTCGAGCGTCTGCATCACTCTCCTGATTCTCTGCATCACTCTCGTAAGCCTCTGAATCACTCTCTCGAGCCTCTGCATCGTTCTCTTGTTCCTCTGCATCAATCTCTTAAGCCTCTGCATCACTCTTGTAAGACTCTGAATCACTCTCTTGAGCCTTCTGCATCACTCTCTTGAGCCCCAGCATCCCTCTCTTGAGCCTCTGCATCACTCTCGTGAGCCTCTGCATCACCCTTTTAGGCCTCTGCATCCCTCTTTTGAGCCTCTGCATCACTTTCTTAATTCTCTGCATCACTCTCTTAAGTCTTTGCATCACTCTCGTAAGCCTCTGAATCACTCTCTTGAGCCTCTGCATCCCTCTATTGAGCCTCTGCATCACTCCCAAGAGCCTCTGCATCCCTTTCTTGTGCCTCTTCATCCCTCACTTAAGCCTCTGCATCCCTCTCTTGAGCCTCTGCATCACTCTCTTGAACTCCTGCATCATGACCCTTTGCATCCCTCACTTGAGCCTTTGCATCACTCTCTTAAGCCTCTGCATCACTCTCGTAAGCATCTGAATCACTCTGTTGAGCCTCTGCATCACTCACTTGAGCCTCTCTATCACTCTCTCGAGCCTCTGCATCCGTCTCTTAAGCCTCTGCATCATTCTCTTCAGCCTCTGCATCCCTCTCGTAAGCCTCTGCATCATTCTCTACAGCCTCTGCATTCCTCTCCTAAGCCTCTGCATCACTCTCTTGATCCTCTGCATCCCTCTCTTAAGCCTCTGCATCACTCTCTTGAGCTCCTGTATCATTCCCTTGAGCCTATCACATAAAGGAAAAGGGGATGATAAACGTCAAAATATTGCTAAATTCGATGATTTTTAGTACGAAACAAATTGCAAGAAAACATGCTTAAAATGCAATATTATGCGAAATTCTGAGATTTGAAGGCCAAATCACATATCGTGATACTACATGAAGTAGTATCGAAATATTGGTAAAAACGAATATATTTACGTAAAATCACACTACATGAAAAACGTGAAAAAAGTCACTATTTTACCAAATTTGAGGAATTTAACTTCAAATCATAGAGCGAGGTTTCGTATTATTTAGATCCAAGAAAAGACATATGACAATGTTGTTTCCAATACAAATGATAAAAATCAATGTGTGTTTTCATTAGAATTAACTAAAATGATCATGATTTTCCGCTTATATTACCAATGGAAGATGTACAAGTAAAACCGCTTTAATCCGGCTGAAACGTCGATATATGCAATAAAAACAGAACTTCTCCCCTTTTCAATATCTTACTCAGTATTTTAACGAGAAAAAAATAGTTGATTGAAAATGAAGTATTTATTGTTAATTTCTAATCAATTATGTGTTTGCATCATTTTTATCGTATATTTAATGAATTAATAACAATAAACTGAAAAATTCACAAAACGTGGAAAAACGGCAAAATATTGCCTAATTCGATGATATTTTCTTTAAATCACATAAAGTAAAAGAGTATGATAAACGTCAAAATATTGCTAAATTCGAAGATTTTTAGTACAAAAACCAAACGCAAGAAAACTTGCCAAAAATGCAATATTATGCGAAATTCTGAGATTTGAAGGCAAATCCCATATCGTGATACTACATAAAGTGGTATCGAAATATTGGTAAAAACGAATATATTTACTTAAAATCACACTACATGAAAAACGTGAAAAAAGTCACTATTTTACCAAATTTGAGGATTTTAACTTCAAATCATAGAGCGAGGTTTCGTATTATTTAGATCCAAGAAAAGACATATGACAATGTTGTTTCCAATACAAATGATAAAAATCAATGTGTTTTCATTAGAATTAACTAAAATGATCCTGATTTTCCGCTTATATTACCGATGGAAGATGTATACGTAAAACCACTCTAATCCGGCTGAAACGTCGATATATGCAATATAAACAGAACTTCTCCCCTTTTTATATCTTACTCAATATTTTAACGAGAAACAAATAGTTGATTGAAAAATGAAGTATTAATTGTTAATTTCTGATCAATTATGTGTTTGCATCATTTTTATCGTATATTTAATGAATTTATAACAATAAAATGAAAATTCACAAAAACGTGGAAAAACGGCAAAATACTGCCTAATTCTATGATATTTTGTTTATATCACATCAAGGAAAAGGGGATGATAAACGTCAAAATATTGCTAAATTCGATGATTTTTAGTACGAAACAAATTGCAAGAGAACATGCTTAAAATGCAATATTATGCGAAATTCTGAGATTTGAAGGCCAAATCAAATATCGTGATACTACATGAAGTAGTATCGAAATATTGGTAAAAACGATTATATTTACGTAAAATCACACTTCATGAAAAACGTGAAAAAAGTCACTATTTTACCAAATTTGAGGAATTTAACTTCAAATCATAGAGCGAGGTTTCGTATTATTTAGATCAAGAAAAGACATGACAATGTTGTTTCCAATACAATGATAAAAATCAATGTGTTTTCATTAGAATTCACTAAAATGATCCTGATTTTCCGCTTATCTTACAGATGGAAGATGCATACGTAAAACCGCTCTAATCCGGCTGAAACGTCGATATATGCAATAAAACAGAACTTCTCCCCTTTTCAATATCTTTCTCAGTATATTAACGAGAAACCAAATAGTTGATTGAAAATGAAGTATTTTATGTTAATTTCTAATCAATTATGTGTTTGCATCATTTTATCGAATATTTAATGAATTAATAACAATAAACAGAATATTCACAAAAACGTGAAAAAAACGGTAAAATATTGCCGAATTCGATGATATTTTCTTTATATCACAAAAAGGGAAAAGAGGATGATAAACAAGTTTTCTTCCGTTTGGTTTTGTACTAAAAACCATTGAATTTAGCAATATTTTGACGTTTATCATCCACTTTTCCTTTATGTGATATAAAGAAAATATCATCGAATTAGGAAATATTTTGCCGTTTTTCAACGTTTTTGTGAATTTTCAGTTTATTGTTATTAATTCATTAAGGCTTCGGCAAGCCTAACTTACACAGTGCCCATATTAGCTAAGTACCTTGATCCTTGTTTGATGCATCAGATAGGGGGTGGGTTTATAGCTGGGTAGCTTGTCGTGACGACGTATGACAACTAAAAACCACAGGTTATTATTTTCCTGATGTTTAATCACGTTTTTCTTGAATATAGATTCCTAGTAGTTTAATTTGTTACTACTGAAATTAATTTGATTTACAGCGTGGGTGAAGAATTCTCCGAGCTGTCATTTCTCATGTTAATCACCTCCCAGTGTTCCATGACGACTCCAGGAGAATAGAAGATGAGTCGTAACTAACTTCTAAGGAATCGTCATTAAGCTAAGATTTCTTTGTATTCCTTGATTATTATCTGTACTCTTTACATGCAGAACTACTAAAAATCATCGAATTTAGCAATATTTTGACGTTATCATCCACTTTTCCTTTATGTGATATAAAGAAAATATCCGTCGAATTAGGCAATATTTTGCCGTTTTTCCACGTTTTTGTGAATTTTCAGTTTATTGTTATTAATTCACATAATTGATTAGAAATTAACTATAAATACTCCATTTTCAATCAACTATTTGTTTCTCGTTAAAATAATGAGTAAGATATTGAAAAGGGAAGAAGATCTGTTTTTATTGCATATATCGACGTTTCAGCCGGATTAGAGCGGTTTTACGTGTACATCTTCCATCTGTAATATAAGCGGAAAATCAGGATCATTTTAGTTAATTCTAATGATTCAGAGGCTTACGAGAGTGATGCAGAGGCTCAAGTGAGTGATGCAGAGGCTCATGAGAGTGATGCAGAGGATCAAGAGAGGGAAGCAGAGGCTTAAAAGAGCGATGCAGAGGCTGAAGAGAGTGATGCAGAGGCTCTAGAGAGTGATGCAGAGGCTCAAGAGAGTGATGCAGAGGCTCAAGAGAGTGATGCAGAGGAACAAGAGAGTGATGCAGAGGCTCGAGAGAGTGATTCAGTTGCTTACGAGAGTGATGCAGAGAATCAAGAGAGTGATGAGTGAGAGTGATGAGTGATGAGTGATCCCTCTCTTAAGCCTCTGCAACACTCTCCTCAGCCTCAGCATCACTCTCTTGAGCCTTTGCATCACTCTCTTGAGGCTCTGCATCTCTCTCTTAAGCCTCTGCAACACTCTTTTCAGCCTCTGCATCACTTTCTTAAGCCTCTGCATCCCTTTCTTAAGTCTTTGCATCACTCTCCTGAACTCCTACATCCCTCTCATGAGCCTCTGCATCCCTCTCCTGTGCCTTTGCATCACTCTCTTAAGCCTCTGCATCCCTCTCTTGAGCCTCTGCGTCACTCTCAAGAGTCTGCATCCATCTCTTGGGCCTCTGCATCCCTAACCTGAGCCTCTGCATCCCTCTCTTGAGCCCCTGCATCCCTCTCTTAAGCCTTTGCATCAATCTCTTAAGCTTCTGCATCACTCTCTTAAGCCTCTGAATCACTCTCTTGAGCCTCTGCATCCCCCTCCTAAGCCTCTGCCTCTCTCTCTTAAGCCTCTGAATCACTCTCTTGAGCCTCTGCATCACCCTCTTAAGCCTCTGCATTACTCTCTTGAGCCTCTGCATCCCTCTCCTAAGCCTCTGCCTCACTCTCTTAAGCCTCTGCATCACTCTCGTGAGCCTCTGCAAAGGACGAAGGGAGTGATGCAGAGGCTTAAGAGAGTGATGCAGAGGCTGAAGAGAGTGTTGCAGAGGCTCAAGGGAGAGAGACAGAGGCTCAAGAGAGTGATGAAGAGGCTAAAAAGAGTTATGCAGAGGATCAAGAGAGTGATGCAGAGGCATATGAGAGTGATGCAGAGGATCAAGATAGGGATGCAGAGGCTTAAGAGAGTGATGCAGAGGCTGAAGAAAGTGTTGCAGAGGCATAAGAGAGGGATGCAGAGGCTCAAGCGAGTGATGCAGAGGCTCAGGAGAGTGATGCAGAGGCTCAAGAGAGTGATGCAGAGGCTCCAGAGAGTGATGCAAAAGCTCAAGAGAGTGAAGCAGAGGCTCAAGAGAGTGATGCAGAGGCTCAAGAGATTGATGCAGAGGCTCAAGAGAATGAATGCAGAGGCTCAAGAGAGGAATGCAGAGGATTAAGAGAGTGATGCAAAGGCTCAAGAGAGTGATGCAGAGGCCTAGGAGAATGATTGCCAGTGGCTCAAGAGAGGGATGCAGAGGATGAAGAAAGTTATTCAGAGGCTCAAGAGAGGGATGCAGACGCCCAAGAGAGTGATTCAGAGGCTTACGAGAGTAATGCAGAGGCTTAAGACAGTGATGCAGAGGCTTAGGAGAGGGGTTGTAGAGGCTCAATAGAGTGATGCAGAGGCTCAAGAAAGTGATGCAGAAGCCTAGGAAAATGATGCAGAACCTCAAGAGAGGGATGCAGAGGCTGAAGAGAGTGATGCAGAGGCTCAAGAGAGGGATGCAGAGGCTCAAAAGAGGGATGCAGAAGCTCAAGAGAGTGATGCAGAGACTCAAGAGAGTTATGCAGAGGCTGAAGAGAGTGATGCAGAGGCTTAAGAGAGGGATGCAGAGGTTCAAGAGAGGGATGCAGAGGTTTAAGAGTGGGATGCAGGGGCTCATGAGAGGGATGCAGAGGCTCAAGAGAGGGATGCAGTTTCTCTTGAGAGTGATGCAGAGGGTCAGAGAGGGAAGCAGAGGCTTAAGAGAGCGATGCAGAGGCTGAAGAGAGTGATGCAGAGGCTCTAGAGAGTGATGCAGAGGCTCAAGAGAGTGATGCAGAGGCTCAAGAGAGTGATGCAGAGGAACAAGAGAGTGATGCAGAGGCTCGAGAGAGTGATTCAGTTGCTTACGAGAGTGATGCAGAGAATCAAGAGAGTGATGACGTGAGAGTGATGAGTGATGAGTGATCCCTCTCTTAAGCCTCTGCAACACTCTCCTCAGCCTCAGCATCACTCTCTTGAGCCTTTGCATCACTCTCTTGAGCCTCTGCATCTCTCTCTTAAGCCTCTGCAACACTCTTTTCAGCCTCTGCATCACTTTTCTTAAGCCTCTGCATCCCTTTCTTAAGTCTTTGCATCACTCTCCTGAACTCCTACATCCCTCTCATGAGCCTCTGCATCCCTCTCCTGTGCCTTTGCATCACTCTCTTAAGCCTCTGCATCCCTCTCTTGAGCCTCTGCGTCACTCTCAAGAGTCTGCATCCATCTCTTGGGCCTCTGCATCCCTAACCTGAGCCTCTGCATCCCTCTCTTGAGCCCCTGCATCCCTCTCTTAAGCCTCTGCATCAATCTCTTAAGCTTCTGCATCACTCTTTTAAGCCTCTGAATCACTCTCTTGAGCCTCTGCATCCCCCTCCTAAGCCTCTGCCTCTCTCTCTTAAGCCTCTAAATCACTCTCTTGAGCCTCTGCATCACCCTCTTAAGCCTCTGCATTACTCTCTTGCGCCTCTGCATCCCTCTCCTAAGCCTCTGCCTCACTCTCTTAAGCCTCTGCATCACTCTCTTGAGCCTCTGCAAAGGACGAAGGGAGTGATGCAGAGGCTTAAGAGAGTGATGCAGAGGCTGAAGAGAGTGTTGCAGAGGCTCAAGAGAGAGAGACAGAGGCTCAAGAGAGTGATGAAGAGGCTAAAAAGAGTTATGCAGAGGATCAAGAGAGTGATGCAGAGGCATATGAGAGTGATGCAGAGGATCAAGATAGGGATGCAGAGGCTTAAGAGAGTGATGCAGAGGCTGAAGAAAGTGTTGCATAGGCATAAGAGAGGGATGCAGAGGCTCAAGCGAGTGATGCAGAGGCTCAGGAGAGTGATGCAGAGGCTCAAGAGAGTGATGCAGAGGCTCCAGAGAGTGATGCAAAAGCTCAAGAGAGTGAAGCAGAGGCTCAAGAGAGTGATGCAGAGGCTCAAGAGATTGATGCAGAGGCTCAAGAGAATGATGCAGAGGCTCAAGAGAGTTATGCAGAGGCTCAAGAGAGTGATGCAGAGGCTTAAGAGAGGGATGCAGAGGTTCAAGAGAGGGATGCAGAGGTTTAAGAGTGGGATGCAGGGGCTCATGAGAGGGATGCAGAGGCTCAAGAGAGGGATGCAGTTTCTCTTGAGAGTGATGCAGAGGGTCAAGAGAGGGAAGCAGAGGCTTAAGAGAGCGATGCAGAGGCTGAAGAGAGTGATGCAGAGGCTCTAGAGAGTGATGCAGAGGCTCAAGAGAGTGATGCAGAGGCTCAAGAGAGTGATGCAGAGGAACAAGAGAGTGATGCAGAGGCTCGAGAGAGTGATTCAGTTGCTTACGAGAGTGATGCAGAGAATCAAGAGAGTGATGAGTGAGAGTGATGAGTGATGAGTGATCCCTCTCTTAAGCCTCTGCAACACTCTCCTCAGCCTCAGCATCACTCTCTTGAGCCTTTGCATCACTCTCTTGAGCCTCTGCATCTCTCTCTTAAGCCTCTGCAACACTCTTTTCAGCCTCTGCATCACTTTCTTAAGCCTCTGCATCCCTTTCTTAAGTCTTTGCATCACTCTCCTGAACTCTTACATCCCTCTCATGAGCCTCTGCATCCCTCTCCTGTGCCTTTGCATCACTCTCTTAAGCCTCTGCATCCCTCTCTTGAGCCTCTGCGTCACTCTCAAGAGTCTGCATCCATCTCTTGGGCCTCTGCATCCCTAACCTGAGCCTCTGCATCCCTCTCTTGAGCCCCTGCATCCCTCTCTTAAGCCTCTGCATCAATCTCTTAAGCTTCTGCATCACTCTTTAAGCCTCTGAATCACTCTCTTGAGCCTCTGCATCCCCCTCCTAAGCCTCTGCCTCTCTCTCTTAAGCCTCTAAATCACTCTCTTGAGCCTCTGCATCACCCTCTTAAGCCTCTGCATTACTCTCTTGCGCCTCTGCATCCCTCTCCTAAGCCTCTGCCTCACTCTCTTAAGCCTCTGCATCACTCTCTTGAGCCTCTGCAAAGGACGAAGGGAGTGATGCAGAGGCTTAAGAGAGTGATGCAGAGGCTGAAGAGAGTGTTGCAGAGGCTCAAGAGAGAGAGACAGAGGCTCAAGAGAGTGATGAAGAGGCTAAAAAGAGTTATGCAGAGGATCAAGAGAGTGATGCAGAGGCATATGAGAGTGATGCAGAGGATCAAGATAGGGATGCAGAGGCTTAAGAGAGTGATGCAGAGGCTGAAGAAAGTGTTGCAGAGGCATAAGAGAGGGATGCAGAGGCTCAAGCGAGTGATGCAGAGGCTCAGGAGAGTGATGCAGAGGCTCAAGAGAGTGATGCAGAGGCTCCAGAGAGTGATGCAAAAGCTCAAGAGAGTGAAGCAGAGGCTCAAGAGAGTGATGCAGAGGCTCAAGAGATTGATGCAGAGGCTCAAGAGAATGATGCAGAGGCTCAAGAGAGGAATGCAGAGGATTAAGAGAGTGATGCAAAGGCTCAAGAGAGTGATGCAGAGGCCTAGGAGAATGATGCAGTGGCTCAAGAGAGGGATGCAGAGGATGAAGAAAGTTATTCAGAGGCTCAAGAGAGGGATGCAGACGCCCAAGAGAGTGATTCAGAGGCTTACGAGAGTAATGCAGAGGCTTAAGACAGTGATGCAGAGGCTTAGGAGAGGGGTGTAGAGGCTCAATAGAGTGATGCAGAGGCTCAAGAAAGTGATGCAGAAGCCTAGGAAAATGATGCAGAACCTCAAGAGAGGGATGCAGAGGCTGAAGAGAGTGATGCAGAGGCTCAAGAGAGGGATGCAGAGGCTCAAAAGAGGGATGCAGAAGCTCAAGAGAGTGATGCAGAGACTCAAGAGAGTTATGCAGAGGCTGAAGAGAGTGATGCAGAGGCTTAAGAGAGGGATGCAGAGGTTCAAGAGAGGGATGCAGAGGTTTAAGAGTGGGATGCAGGGGCTCATGAGAGGGATGCAGAGGCTCAAGAGAGGGATGCAGTTTCTCTTGAGAGTGATGCAGAGGGTCAAGAGAGGGATGCAGAGGCTAAAGAGTGTTGCAAAGGCTCAAGAGAGGGATGCAGAGGCTCATAAGAGGAATGCATGAGTTGAAGAGAGGGATGTAGAGGCTCAAGAGAGTGATGCAGAGGCAAAAAAGAGTTATGCAGATTCTCAGGAGAGTAATGCAGAGGCTTACGAGAGTGATGCAGAGGCTGATGAGTGTTGCAGAGGCTAAGGAGAGGGATGCAGAGGCTCAAGAGAGTGATGCAGAGGCTCGAGAGAGTGATGCAGAGGCTCAAGAGAGTGATGCAGAAGCTCAAGAGAGTGATAGACGTTAAAATACTACGTTAAAATAGTGAGTAGGATTTTGAAAAGGGGAGAAGTTCGGTTTTTATTGCATATATCGACGTTTCAGCCGGATTAGAGTGGTTTTACGTGTACATCTTCCATCGGTAATATAAACGGAAAATCAGGAACATTTTAGTTAATTCAAATGAAAAGACATTGTTTTTTATCAT
Organism: Procambarus clarkii; assembly: GCF_040958095.1. Classification (NCBI taxonomy): domain Eukaryota; kingdom Metazoa; phylum Arthropoda; class Malacostraca; order Decapoda; family Cambaridae; genus Procambarus; species Procambarus clarkii. Next base: position 1,900,375 of record NC_091190.1, read on the forward strand.
TTGTATTGGAAACAACATTTTCATATGTCTTTTCTTGGATCTAAATAATACGAAACCTCGCTCTATGATTTGAAGTTAAAATCCTCATATATGGTAAAATAGTGACTTTTTCACGTTAATCATGTAGTTTGATATTACGTAAATATATTATATTTACCAATATTTCGATACTATTTCATGTAGTATCATAATATGTGATTTGGCCTTCGAATCTCAGAATTTCGCAAAATATTGCGTTTTAAGCAAGCTTTCTTGCATTTTGTTTCGTACGAAAAATCATCGAATTTAGCAATATTTTGACGTTTATCATCTACTTTTCCTTTATGTGATTTAAACAAAATATCATCGAATTAGGCAATATTTTGCCGTTTTTCCACAATTTGTGAATTTCAGTCTATGGGTATTAATTCATTATATATACGATAAAAATGATGAAAACACATAATTGATTAGAAATTAACCTTAAATACTTCATTTTCAATCAACCATTTGTTTCTCGTTAAAATACTGAGTAGGATACTGAAAAGGGGATAAGTTCGGTTTTTATTGCATATATCGACGTTTCAGCCGGATTAGAGCGGTTTTACGTCTACATCTTCCATCGGTAATATAAACGGAAAATCAGGAACATTTTAGTTAATTCAAATGAAAACACATTGTTTTGTTTGTATTGGAAACAACGTTGTCATATGTCTTTTCTTGGATCTAAATAATACGAAACCTCGCTCTATGATTTGAAGATAAAATCCTCAAATATGGTAAAATAGTGACTTTTTCACGTTAATCATGTAGTTTGATATTACGTAAATATATTAATTTTTACCAATATTTCGATACTATTTCATGTAGTATCACGATATGTGATTTGGCCTTCAAATCTCAGAATGTCGCATAATATTGCATTTTAAAGAAGTTTTCTTGCATTTTGTTTCGTACGAAAAATCATCGAATTTAGCAATATTTTGACGTTTATCATCTCCTTTTCCTTTATTTCATTTAAGCAAAATATCATCGAATTAGGCAATATTTTGCCGTTTTTCCATGTTTTTGTGAATTTCAGTCTATGGGTATTAATTCATTATATGTACGATAAAAATGATGCAAACACATAATTGATTAGAAATTAACCTTAAATACTTCATTTTCAATCAACCATTTGTATCTCGTTAAAATACTGAGTAGGATATTGGAAAGGGGAGAAGTTCTGATTTTATTGCATATATCGACGTTTCAGCCGGATTAGAGCGGTTTTACGTGTACATCTTCCATCGGTAATATAAACGGAAAATCAGGAACATTTTAGTTAATTCAAATGAAAACACATTATTTTTTATCATTTGTATTGGAAACAACATTGTCATATGTCTTTTCTTGGATCAAAATAATACGAAACCTTGCTCTATGATTTGAAGTTAAAATCCTCAAATATGGTAAAATAGTGACTATTTCACGGTAATCATGTAGTTTGATATTACGTAAATATATTAAATTTACCAATATTTCGATACTATTTCATGTAGTATTATGATATGTGATTTGGCCTTCGAATCTCAGAATTTCGCATAATATTGCCTTTTAAGCAAGTTTTCTTGCATTTTGTTTCGTACGAAAAATCATCGAATTTAGCAATATTTTGACGTTTATCATCTCCTTTTCCTTTATTTCATTTAAGCAAAATATCATCGAATTAGGCAATATTTTGCCGTTTTTCCACGTTTTTGTGAATTTCAGTCTATGGGTATTAATTCATTATATATACGATAAAAATGATGCAAACACATAATTGATTAGAAATTAACCTTAAATACTTCATTTTCAATCAACCATTTGTTTCTCGTTAAAATACTGAGTAGGATATTAAAAAGGGGAGAAGTTCGGTTTTTATTGCATATATCGACGTTTCAGCCGGATTAGAGCGGTTTTACGTGTACATCTTCCATCGGCAATATAAACGGAAAATCAGGAACATTTTAGTTAATTCAAATGAAAAGACATTGTTTTTTATCATTTGTATTGGAATCAACATTGTCATATGTCTTTTCTTGGATATAAATAATACGAAACCTCGCTCTATGATTTGAAGTTAAAATTCTCAAATATGGTAAAATAGTGACTTTTTCACGTTAATCATGTAGTTTGATATTACGTAAATATATTCATTTTTACCAATATTTCTATACTATTTCATGTAGTATCACGATATGTGATTTGGCCTTCAAATCTCAGAATGTCGCATAATATTGCATTTTAAGCAAGTTTTCTTGCATTTTGTTTCGTATGAAAAATCATCGAATTTAGCAATATTTTGACGTTTATCATCTCCTTTTCCTTTATGTGATTTAAGCAAAATATCATCGAATTAGGCAATATTTTGCCGTTTTTCCACGTTTTTGTGAATTTCTGTCTATAGGTATTAATTCATTATATATACGATAATAATGATGCAAACACATAATTGATTAGAAATGAACCTTAAATACTTCATTTTCAATCAACCATTTGTTTCTCGTTAAAATACTGAGTTGGGTATTGAAAAGGGGAGAAGTTCGGTTTTTATTGCATATATCGACGTTTCAGCCGGATTAGAGCGGTTTTACCTGTACATCTTCCATCGGTAATATAAACGGAAAATCAGGAACATTTGAGTTAATTCAAATGAAAAGACATTGTTTTTTATCATTTGTATTGGAAACAACATTGTCATATGTCTTTTCTTGGATCTAAATAATACGAAACTTCGCTCTATGATTTGAAGTTAAAATCCTCAAATATGGTAAAATAGTGACTTTTTCACGTTAATCATGTTGTTTGATATTACGTAAATATATTAATTTTTTACCAATATTTCGATACTATTTCATGTAGTATCACGATATGTGATTTGGCCTTCAAATCTCAGAATGTCGCATAATATTCCATTTTAAAGAAGTTTTCTTGCATTTTGTTTCGTACGAAAAATCATCGAATTAGGCAATATTTTGCCGTTTTTCCACGTTTTTGTGAATTTCAGTCTATTCATTATATATACGATAAAAATGATGCAAACACATAATTGATTAGAAATTAACCTTAAATACTTCATTTTCAATCAACCATTTGTTTCTCGTTAAAATACTGAGTAGGAGCGAACTTCTCCCCTTTTTCCATCGAAAAGGGGAGAAGTTCTGTTTTTATTGCATATATCGACGTTTCAGCCGGATTAGAGCGGTTTTACATGTACATCCCCCATCGGTATTATAAACGGAAAATCAGGAACATTTTAGTTAATTCAAATGAAAACACATTATTTTTTATCATTTGTATTGGAAACAACATTGTCATATGTCTTTTCTTGGATCAAAATAATACGAAACCTCGCTCTATGATTTGAAGTTAAAATCCTCAAATATGGTAAAATAGTGACTTTTTCACGGTTATCATGTCATTTGATATTACGTAAATATATTAAATTTACCAATATTTCGATACTATTTCATGTAGTATCATGATATGTGATTTGGCCTTCGAATCTCAGAATTTCGCAAAATATTGCGTTTTAAGCAAGTTTTCTTGCATTTTGTTTCCTAAGAAAAATCATCGAATTTAGCAATATTTTGACGTTTATCATCCTCTTTTCCTCTATGTGATTTAAACAAAATATCATCGAATTAGGCAATATTTTGCCGTTTTTCCACGTTTTTGTGAATTTCAGTCTATGGGTATTAATTCATTATATATACGATAAAAATGATGCAAACACATAATTGATTAGAAAATAACCTTAAATACTTCATTTTCAATCAACCATTTGTTTCTCGTTAAAATACTGAGTAGGATATTAAAAAGGGGAGAAGTTCGGTTTTTATTGCATATATCGACGTTTCAGCCGGATTAGAGCGATTTTACGTGTACATCTTCCATCGGTAATATAAACGGAAAATCAGGAACATTTTAGTTAATTCAAATGAAAAGACATTGTTTTTTATCATTTGTATTGGAATCAACATTGTCATATGTCTTTTCTTGGATCTAAATAATACGAAACCTCGCTCTATGATTTGAAGTTAAAATCCTCAAATATGGTAAAATAGTGACTTTTTCACGTAAATCATGTTGTTTGATATTACGTAAATATATTCATTTTTACCAATATTTCGATACTATTTCATGTAGTATCACGATATGTGATTTGGCCTTCAAATCTCAGAATGTCGCATAATATTCCATTTTAAAGAAGTTTTCTTGCATTTTGTTTCGTACGAAAAATCATCGAATTAGGCAATATTTTGCCGTTTTTCCACGTTTTTGTGAATTTCAGTCTATTCATTATATATACGATAAAAATGATGCAAACACATAATTGATTAGAAATTAACCTTAAATACTTCATTTTCAATCAACCATTTGTTTCTCGTTAAAATACTGAGTAGGAGCGAACTTCTCCCCTTTTTCCATCGAAAAGGGGAGAAGTTCTGTTTTTATTGCATATATCGACGTTTCAGCCGGATTAGAGCGGTTTTACGTGTACATCCTCCATCGGTATTATAAACGGAAAATCAGGAACATTTTAGTTAATTCAAATGAAAACACATTATTTTTTATCATTTGTATTGGAAACAACATTGTCATATGTCTTTTCTTGGATCAAAATAATACGAAACCTCGCTCTATGATTTGAAGTTAAAATCCTCAAATATGGTAAAATAGTGACTTTTTCACGGTTATCATGTCATTTGATATTACGTAAATATATTAAATTTACCAATATTTCGATACTATTTCATGTAGTATCACGATATGTGATTTGGCCTTCGAATCTCAGAATTTCGCAAAATATTGCGTTTTAAGCAAGTTTTCTTGCATTTTGTTTCGTAAGAAAAATCATCGAATTTAGCAATATTTTGACGTTTATCATCCTCTTTTCCTCTATGTGATTTAAACAAAATATCATCGAATTAGGCAATATTTTGCCGTTTTTCCATGTTTTTGTGAATTTCAGTCTATGGGTATTAATTCATTATATGTACGATAAAAATGATGCAAACACATAATTGATTAGAAATTAACCTTAAATACTTCATTTTCAATCAACCATTTGTATCTCGTTAAAATACTGAGTAGGATATTGGAAAGGGGAGAAGTTCTGATTTTATTGCATATATCGACGTTTCAGCCGGATTAGAGCGGTTTTACGTGTACATCTTCCATCGGTAATATAAACGGAAAATCAGGAACATTTTAGTTAATTCAAATGAAAACACATTATTTTTTATCATTTGTATTGGAAACAACATTGTCATATGTCTTTTCTTGGATCAAAATAATACGAAACCTTGCTCTATGATTTGAAGTTAAAATCCTCAAATATGGTAAAATAGTGACTATTTCACGGTAATCATGTAGTTTGATATTACGTAAATATATTAAATTTACCAATATTTCGATACTATTTCATGTAGTATCATGATATGTGATTTGGCCTTCGAATCTCAGAATTTCGCATAATATTGCCTTTTAAGCAAGTTTTCTTGCATTTTGTTTCGTACGAAAAATCATCGAATTTAGCAATATTTTGACGTTTATCATCTCCTTTTCCTTTATTTCATTTAAGCAAAATATCACCGAATTAGGCAATATTTTGCCGTTTTTCCACGTTTTTGTGAATTTCAGTCTATGGGTATTAATTCATTATATATACGATAAAAATGATGCAAACACATAATTGATTAGAAATTAACCTTAAATACTTCATTTTCAATCAACCATTTGTTTCTCGTTAAAATACTGAGTAGGATATTAAAAAGGGGAGAAGTTCGGTTTTTATTGCATATATCGACGTTTCAGCCGGATTAGAGCGGTTTTACGTGTACATCTTCCATCGGCAATATAAACGGAAAATCAGGAACATTTTAGTTAATTCATATGAAAAGACATTGTTTTTTATCATTTGTATTGGAATCAACATTGTCATATGTCTTTTCTTGGATATAAATAATACGAAACCTCGCTCTATGATTTGAAGTTAAAATTCTCAAATATGGTAAAATAGTGACTTTTTCACGATAATCATGTAGTTTGATATTACGTAAATATATTCATTTTTACCAATATTTCTATACTATTTCATGTAGTATCACGATATGTGATTTGGCCTTCAAATCTCAGAATGTCGCATAATATTGCATTTTAAGCAAGTTTTCTTGCATTTTGTTTCGTATGAAAAATCATCGAATTTAGCAATATTTTGACGTTTATCATCTCCTTTTCCTTTATGTGATTTAAGCAAAATATCATCGAATTAGGCAATATTTTGCCGTTTTTCCACGTTTTTGTGAATTTCAGTCTATAGGTATTAATTCATTATATATACGATAATAATGATGCAAACACATAATTGATTAGAAATGAACCTTAAATACTTCATTTTCAATCAACCATTTGTTTCTCGTTAAAATACTGAGTTGGGTATTGAAAAGGGGAGAAGTTCGGTTTTTATTGCATATATCGACGTTTCAGCCGGATTAGAGCCGTTTTACCTGTACATCTTCCATCGGTAATATAAACGGAAAATCAGGAACATTTGAGTTAATTCAAATGAAAAGACATTGTTTTTTATCATTTGTATTGGAAACAACATTGTCATATGTCTTTTCTTGGATCTAAATAATACGAAACTTCGCTCCATGATTTGAAGTTAAAATCCTCAAATATGGTAAAATAGTGACTTTTTCACGTTAATCATGTTGTTTGATATTACGTAAATATATTCATTTTTACCAATATTTCGATACTATTTCATGTAGTATCACGATATGTGATTTGGCCTTCAAATCTCAGAATGTCGCATAATATTCCATTTTAAAGAAGTTTTCTTGCATTTTGTTTCGTACGAAAAATCATCGAATTAGGCAATATTTTGCCGTTTTTCCACGTTTTTGTGAATTTCAGTCTATTCATTATATATACGATAAAAATGATGCAAACACATAATTGATTAGAAATTAACCTTAAATACTTCATTTTCAATCAACCATTTGTTTCTCGTTAAAATACTGAGTAGGAGCGAACTTCTCCCCTTTTTCCATCGAAAAGGGGAGAAGTTCTGTTTTTATTGCATATATCAACGTTTCAGCCGGATTAGAGCGGTTTTACATGTACATCCCCCATCGGTATTATAAACGGAAAATCAGGAACATTTTAGTTAATTCAAATGAAAACACATTATTTTTTATCATTTGTATTGGAAACAACATTGTCATATGTCTTTTCTTGGATCAAAATAATACGAAACCTCGCTCTATGATTTGAAGTTAAAATCCTCAAATATGGTAAAATAGTGACTTTTTCACGGTTATCATGTCATTTGATATTACGTAAATATATTAAATTTACCAATATTTCGATACTATTTCATGTAGTATCATGATATGTGATTTGGCCTTCGAATCTCAGAATTTCGCAAAATATTGCGTTTTAAGCAAGTTTTCTTGCATTTTGTTTCCTAAGAAAAATCATCGAATTTAGCAATATTTTGACGTTTATCATCCTCTTTTCCTCTATGTGATTTAAACAAAATATCATCGAATTAGGCAATATTTTGCCGTTTTTCCACGTTTTTGTGAATTTCAGTCTATGGGTATTAATTCATTATATATACGATAAAAATGATGCAAACACATAATTGATTAGAAAATAACCTTAAATACTTCATTTTCAATCAACCATTTGTTTCTCGTTAAAATACTGAGTAGGATATTAAAAAGGGGAGAAGTTCGGTTTTTATTGCATATATCGACGTTTCAGCCGGATTAGAGCGATTTTACGTGTACATCTTCCATCGGTAATATAAACGGAAAATCAGGAACATTTTAGTTAATTCAAATGAAAAGACATTGTTTTTTATCATTTGTATTGGAATCAACATTGTCATATGTCTTTTCTTGGATCTAAATAATACGAAACCTCGCTCTATGATTTGAAGTTAAAATCCTCAAATATGGTAAAATAGTGACTTTTTCACGTAAATCATGTTGTTTGATATTACGTAAATATATTCATTTTTACCAATATTTCGATACTATTTCATGTAGTATCACGATATGTGATTTGGCCTTCAAATCTCAGAATGTCGCATAATATTCCATTTTAAAGAAGTTTTCTTGCATTTTGTTTCGTACGAAAAATCATCGAATTAGGCAATATTTTGCCGTTTTTCCACGTTTTTGTGAATTTCAGTCTATTCATTATATATACGATAAAAATGATGCAAACACATAATTGATTAGAAATTAACCTTAAATACTTCATTTTCAATCAACCATTTGTTTCTCGTTAAAATACTGAGTAGGAGCGAACTTCTCCCCTTTTTCCATCGAAAAGGGGAGAAGTTCTGTTTTTATTGCATATATCGACGTTTCAGCCGGATTAGAGCGGTTTTACGTGTACATCCTCCATCGGTATTATAAACGGAAAATCAGGAACATTTTAGTTAATTCAAATGAAAACACATTATTTTTTATCATTTGTATTGGAAACAACATTGTCATATGTCTTTTCTTGGATCAAAATAATACGAAACCTCGCTCTATGATTTGAAGTTAAAATCCTCAAATATGGTAAAATAGTGACTTTTTCACGGTTATCATGTCATTTGATATTACGTAAATATATTAAATTTACCAATATTTCGATACTATTTCATGTAGTATCACGATATGTGATTTGGCCTTCGAATCTCAGAATTTCGCAAAATATTGCGTTTTAAGCAAGTTTTCTTGCATTTTGTTTCGTAAGAAAAATCATCGAATTTAGCAATATTTTGACGTTTATCATCCTCTTTTCCTCTATGTGATTTAAACAAAATATCATCGAATTAGGCAATATTTTGCCGTTTTTCCATGTTTTTGTGAATTTCAGTCTATGGGTATTAATTCATTATATGTACGATAAAAATGATGCAAACACATAATTGATTAGAAATTAACCTTAAATACTTCATTTTCAATCAACCATTTGTATCTCGTTAAAATACTGAGTAGGATATTGGAAAGGGGAGAAGTTCTGATTTTATTGCATATATCGACGTTTCAGCCGGATTAGAGCGGTTTTACGTGTACATCTTCCATCGGTAATATAAACGGAAAATCAGGAACATTTTAGTTAATTCAAATGAAAACACATTATTTTTTATCATTTGTATTGGAAACAACATTGTCATATGTCTTTTCTTGGATCAAAATAATACGAAACCTTGCTCTATGATTTGAAGTTAAAATCCTCAAATATGGTAAAATAGTGACTATTTCACGGTAATCATGTAGTTTGATATTACGTAAATATATTAAATTTACCAATATTTCGATACTATTTCATGTAGTATCATGATATGTGATTTGGCCTTCGAATCTCAGAATTTCGCATAATATTGCCTTTTAAGCAAGTTTTCTTGCATTTTGTTTCGTACGAAAAATCATCGAATTTAGCAATATTTTGACGTTTATCATCTCCTTTTCCTTTATTTCATTTAAGCAAAATATCACCGAATTAGGCAATATTTTGCCGTTTTTCCACGTTTTTGTGAATTTCAGTCTATGGGTATTAATTCATTATATATACGATAAAAATGATGCAAACACATAATTGATTAGAAATTAACCTTAAATACTTCATTTTCAATCAACCATTTGTTTCTCGTTAAAATACTGAGTAGGATATTAAAAAGGGGAGAAGTTCGGTTTTTATTGCATATATCGACGTTTCAGCCGGATTAGAGCGGTTTTACGTGTACATCTTCCATCGGCAATATAAACGGAAAATCAGGAACATTTTAGTTAATTCATATGAAAAGACATTGTTTTTTATCATTTGTATTGGAATCAACATTGTCATATGTCTTTTCTTGGATATAAATAATACGAAACCTCGCTCTATGATTTGAAGTTAAAATTCTCAAATATGGTAAAATAGTGACTTTTTCACGATAATCATGTAGTTTGATATTACGTAAATATATTCATTTTTACCAATATTTCTATACTATTTCATGTAGTATCACGATATGTGATTTGGCCTTCAAATCTCAGAATGTCGCATAATATTGCATTTTAAGCAAGTTTTCTTGCATTTTGTTTCGTATGAAAAATCATCGAATTTAGCAATATTTTGACGTTTATCATCTCCTTTTCCTTTATGTGATTTAAGCAAAATATCATCGAATTAGGCAATATTTTGCCGTTTTTCCACGTTTTTGTGAATTTCAGTCTATAGGTATTAATTCATTATATATACGATAATAATGATGCAAACACATAATTGATTAGAAATGAACCTTAAATACTTCATTTTCAATCAACCATTTGTTTCTCGTTAAAATACTGAGTTGGGTATTGAAAAGGGGAGAAGTTCGGTTTTTATTGCATATATCGACGTTTCAGCCGGATTAGAGCCGTTTTACCTGTACATCTTCCATCGGTAATATAAACGGAAAATCAGGAACATTTGAGTTAATTCAAATGAAAAGACATTGTTTTTTATCATTTGTATTGGAAACAACATTGTCATATGTCTTTTCTTGGATCTAAATAATACGAAACTTCGCTCCATGATTTGAAGTTAAAATCCTCAAATATGGTAAAATAGTGACTTTTTCACGTTAATCATGTTGTTTGATATTACGTAAATATATTCATTTTTACCAATATTTCGATACTATTTCATGTAGTATCACGATATGTGATTTGGCCTTCAAATCTCAGAATGTCGCATAATATTCCATTTTAAAGAAGTTTTCTTGCATTTTGTTTCGTACGAAAAATCATCGAATTAGGCAATATTTTGCCGTTTTTCCACGTTTTTGTGAATTTCAGTCTATTCATTATATATACGATAAAAATGATGCAAACACATAATTGATTAGAAATTAACCTTAAATACTTCATTTTCAATCAACCATTTGTTTCTCGTTAAAATACTGAGTAGGAGCGAACTTCTCCCCTTTTTCCATCGAAAAGGGGAGAAGTTCTGTTTTTATTGCATATATCAACGTTTCAGCCGGATTAGAGCGGTTTTACATGTACATCCCCCATCGGTATTATAAACGGAAAATCAGGAACATTTTAGTTAATTCAAATGAAAACACATTATTTTTTATCATTTGTATTGGAAACAACATTGTCATATGTCTTTTCTTGGATCAAAATAATACGAAACCTCGCTCTATGATTTGAAGTTAAAATCCTCAAATATGGTAAAATAGTGACTTTTTCACGGTTATCATGTCATTTGATATTACGTAAATATATTAAATTTACCAATATTTCGATACTATTTCATGTAGTATCATGATATGTGATTTGGCCTTCGAATCTCAGAATTTCGCAAAATATTGCGTTTTAAGCAAGTTTTCTTGCATTTTGTTTCCTAAGAAAAATCATCGAATTTAGCAATATTTTGACGTTTATCATCCTCTTTTCCTCTATGTGATTTAAACAAAATATCATCGAATTAGGCAATATTTTGCCGTTTTTCCACGTTTTTGTGAATTTCAGTCTATGGGTATTAATTCATTATATATACGATAAAAATGATGCAAACACATAATTGATTAGAAAATAACCTTAAATACTTCATTTTCAATCAACCATTTGTTTCTCGTTAAAATACTGAGTAGGATATTAAAAAGGGGAGAAGTTCGGTTTTTATTGCATATATCGACGTTTCAGCCGGATTAGAGCGATTTTACGTGTACATCTTCCATCGGTAATATAAACGGAAAATCAGGAACATTTTAGTTAATTCAAATGAAAAGACATTGTTTTTTATCATTTGTATTGGAATCAACATTGTCATATGTCTTTTCTTGGATCTAAATAATACGAAACCTCGCTCTATGATTTGAAGTTAAAATCCTCAAATATGGTAAAATAGTGACTTTTTCACGTAAATCATGTTGTTTGATATTACGTAAATATATTCATTTTTACCAATATTTCGATACTATTTCATGTAGTATCACGATATGTGATTTGGCCTTCAAATCTCAGAATGTCGCATAATATTCCATTTTAAAGAAGTTTTCTTGCATTTTGTTTCGTACGAAAAATCATCGAATTAGGCAATATTTTGCCGTTTTTCCACGTTTTTGTGAATTTCAGTCTATTCATTATATATACGATAAAAATGATGCAAACACATAATTGATTAGAAATTAACCTTAAATACTTCATTTTCAATCAACCATTTGTTTCTCGTTAAAATACTGAGTAGGAGCGAACTTCTCCCCTTTTTCCATCGAAAAGGGGAGAAGTTCTGTTTTTATTGCATATATCGACGTTTCAGCCGGATTAGAACGGTTTTACGTGTACATCCTCCATCGGTATTATAAACGGAAAATCAGGAACATTTTAGTTAATTCAAATGAAAACACATTATTTTTTATCATTTGTATTGGAAACAACATTGTCATATGTCTTTTCTTGGATCAAAATAATACGAAACCTCGCTCTATGATTTGAAGTTAAAATCCTCAAATATGGTAAAATAGTGACTTTTTCACGGTTATCATGTCATTTGATATTACGTAAATATATTAAATTTACCAATATTTCGATACTATTTCATGTAGTATCATGATATGTGATTTGGCCTTCGAATCTCAGAATTTCGCATAATATTGCGTTTTAAGCAAGTTTTCTTGCATTTTGTTTCGTACGAAAAATCATCGAATTTAGCAATATTTTGACGTTTATCATCTCCTTTTCCTTTATTTCATTTAAGCAAAATATCATCGAATTAGGCAATATTTTGCCGTTTTTCCACGTTTTTGTGAATTTCAGTCTATGGGTATTAATTCATTATATATACGATAAAAATGATGCAAACACATAATTGATTAGAAATTAACCTTAAATACTTCATTTTCAATCAACCATTTGTTTCTCGTTAAAATACTGAGTAGGATATTAAAAAGGGGAGAAGTTCGGTTTTTATTGCATATATCGACGTTTCAGCCGGATTAGAGCGGTTTTACGTGTACATCTTCCATCGGTAATATAAACGGAAAATCAGGAACATTTTAGTTAATTCAAATGAAAAGACATTGTTTTTTATCATTTGTATTGGAATCAACATTGTCATATGTCTTTTCTTGGATCTAAATAATACGAAACCTCGCTCTATGATTTGAAGTTAAAATCCTCAAATATGGTAAAATAGTGACTTTTTCACGTTAATCATGTAGTTTGATATTACGTAAATATATTCATTTTTACCAATATTTCCATACTATTTCATGTAGTATCGCGATATGTGATTTGGCCTTCAATCTCAGAATGTCGCATAATATTGCATTTTAAGCAAGTTTTCTTGCATTTTGTTTCGTACGAAAAATCATCGAATTTAGCAATATTTTGACGTTTATCATCTCCTTTTCCTTCATGTGATTTAAGCAAAATATCATCGAATTAGGCAATATTTTGCCGTTTTTCCACGTTTTTGTGAATTTCAGTCTATAGGTATTAATTCATTATATATACGATAAAAATGATGCAAACACATATTTGATTAGAAATGAACCTTAAATACTTCATTTTCAATCAACCATTTGTTTCTCGTTAAAATACTGAGTTGGTATTGAAAAGGGGAGAAGTTCGGTTTTTATTGCATATATCGACGTTTCAGCCGGATTAGAGTGGTTTTACGTGTACATCTTCCATCGGTAATATAAACGGAAAATCAGGAACATTTTAGTTAATTCAAATGAAAAGACATTGTTTTTTATCATTTGTATTGGAAACAACATTGTCATATGTCTTTTCTTGGATCTAAATAATACGAAACTTCGCTCTATGATTTGAAGTTAAAATCCTCAAATATGGTAAAATAGTGACTTTTTCACGTTAATCATGTTGTTTGATATTACGTAAATATATTCATTTTTACCAATATTTCGATATATTTCATGTAGTATCACGATATGTGATTTGGCCTTCAAATCTCAGAATGTCGCATAATATTCCATTTTAAAGAAGTTTTCTTGCATTTTGTTTCGTACGAAAAATCATCGAATTAGGCAATATTTTGCCGTTTTTCCACGTTTTTGTGAATTTCAGTCTATTCATTATATATACGATAAAAATGATGCAAACACATAATTGATTAGAAATTAACCTTAAATACTTCATTTTCAATCAACCATTTGTTTCTCGTTAAAATACTGAGTAGGAGCGAACTTCTCCCCTTTTTCCATCGAAAAGGGGAGAAGTTCTGTTTTTATTGCATATATCGACGTTTCAGCCGGATTAGAGCGGTTTTACGTGTACATCCTCCATCGGTATTATAAACGGAAAATCAGGAACATTTTAGTTAATTCAAATGAAAAGACATTATTTTTTATCATTTGTATTGGAAACAACATTGTCATATGTCTTTTCTTGGATCAAAATAATACGAAACCTCGCTCTATGATTTGAAGTTAAAATCCTCAAATATGGCAAAATAGTGACTTTTCACGGTTATCATGTCATTTGATATTACGTAAATATATTAAATTTACCAATATTTCGATACTATTTCATGTAGTATCATGATATGTGATTTGGCCTTCGAATCTCAGAATTTCGCAAATATTGCGTTTTAAGCAAGTTTTCTTGCATTTTGTTTCCTAAGAAAAATCATCGAATTTAGCAATATTTTGACGTTTATCATCCTCTTTTCCTCTATGTGATTTAAACAAAATATCATCGAATTAGGCAATATTTTGCCGTTTTTCCACGTTTTTGTGAATTTCAGTCTATGGGTATTAATTCATTATATATACGATAAAAATGATGCAAACACATAATTGATTAGAAAATAACCTTAAATACTTCATTTTCAATCAACCATTTGTTTCTCGTTAAAATACTGAGTAGGATATTAAAAAGGGGAGAAGTTCGGTTTTTATTGCATATATCGACGTTTCAGCCGGATTAGAGCGATTTTACGTGTACATCTTCCATCGGTAATATAAACGGAAAATCAGGAACATTTTAGTTAATTCAAATGAAAAGACATTGTTTTTTATCATTTGTATTGGAATCAACATTGTCATATGTCTTTTCTTGGATCTAAATAATACGAAACCTCGCTCTATGATTTGAAGTTAAAATCCTCAAATATGGTAAAATAGTGACTTTTTCACGTAATCATGTTGTTTGATATTACGTAAATATATTCATTTTTACCAATATTTCGATACTATTTCATGTAGTATCACGATATGTGATTTGGCCTTCAAATCTCAGAATGTCGCATAATATTCCATTTTAAAGAAGTTTTCTTGCATTTTGTTTCGTACGAAAAATCATCGAATTAGGCAATATTTTGCCGTTTTTCCACGTTTTTGTGAATTTCAGTCTATTCATTATATATACGATAAAAATGATGCAAACACATAATTGATTAGAAATTAACCTTAAATACTTCATTTTCAATCAACCATTTGTTTCTCGTTAAAATACTGAGTAGGAGCGAACTTCTCCCCTTTTTCCATCGAAAAGGGGAGAAGTTCTGTTTTTATTGCATATATCGACGTTTCAGCCGGATTAGAACGGTTTTACGTGTACATCCTCCATCGGTATTATAAACGGAAAATCAGGAACATTTTAGTTAATTCAAATGAAAACACATTATTTTTTATCATTTGTATTGGAAACAACATTGTCATATGTCTTTTCTTGGATCAAAATAATACGAAACCTCGCTCTATGATTTGAAGTTAAAATCCTCAAATATGGTAAAATAGTGACTTTTTCACGGTTATCATGTCATTTGATATTACGTAAATATATTAAATTTACCAATATTTCGATACTATTTCATGTAGTATCATGATATGTGATTTGGCCTTCGAATCTCAGAATTTCGCATAATATTGCGTTTTAAGCAAGTTTTCTTGCATTTTGTTTCGTACGAAAAATCATCGAATTTAGCAATATTTTGACGTTTATCATCTCCTTTTCCTTTATTTCATTTAAGCAAAATATCATCGAATTAGGCAATATTTTGCCGTTTTTCCACGTTTTTGTGAATTTCAGTCTATGGGTATTAATTCATTATATATACGATAAAAATGATGCAAACACATAATTGATTAGAAATTAACCTTAAATACTTCATTTTCAATCAACCATTTGTTTCTCGTTAAAATACTGAGTAGGATTTAAAAAGGGGAGAAGTTCGGTTTTTATTGCATATATCGACGTTTCAGCCGGATTAGAGCGGTTTTACGTGTACATCTTCCATCGGTAATATAAACGGAAAATCAGGAACATTTTAGTTAATTCAAATGAAAAGACATTGTTTTTTATCATTTGTATTGGAATCAACATTGTCATATGTCTTTTCTTGGATCTAAATAATACGAAACCTCGCTCTATGATTTGAAGTTAAAATCCTCAAATATGGTAAAATAGTGACTTTTTCACGTTAATCATGTAGTTTGATATTACGTAAATATATTCATTTTTACCAATATTTCCATACTATTTCATGTAGTATCGCGATATGTGATTTGGCCTTCAAATCTCAGAATGTCGCATAATATTGCATTTTAAGCAAGTTTTCTTGCATTTTGTTTCGTACGAAAAATCATCGAATTTAGCATATTTTGACGTTTATCATCTCCTTTTCCTTCATGTGATTTAAGCAAAATATCATCG